>NC_072823.1:25035000-25335000 GCF_027744805.1 Dunckerocampus dactyliophorus | reverse complement strand
CAGTCCAGTTCCTTCAGCTGTGGGAGCGAGACTACACACACACACACACACACACACACACACACACGCTCAGCTGAAGTGCACAACAACGGTTTATGATGATGATGACAAAGTTAACTCACTCTGATTACTGACGGCTTCTGTTTTCCATGCCGCACTGAAACGCATCACATAGACATGCATGACATCACTTCAAGTCACAAAAGAAGAAGAGGAGCCTGGGGGGGGGCTGACCTGTTCTCCAGAAGGATCTTGGTAAGCAGGTTCCTCAGGCTGGAGTGGAATGCCTCAGGGAAAAGATGGAGGATCTGCTCGGGGGAGCTCAGGTTGTGAAAGACCACATGTTGAGACAGGACATGGAGGGACTGGACCAACTGGACGCCACATACACACACACACACACACACACACACACACACATAACTATACAGCAGATCCCCACTTTTTGTGGGGGATCTGAGACCTGTCAGCAAATGGCAAAAATCTGCAAGTAATTGATACGGACATAAAAATGTCTCGTTTACACACGACTACATCTCCAAACCCTCGTGCTAGCTTGATGTTGACATTCTCTTTGGATTTCAGATTAACACCTGCAATAACGGGGACTATTGTCATTACTATATTAGATTCAGCTCCAAAACCCTCTCTCTTCAATTGCCATTGGTCACAGCTAACAAGCCAACCGCTAAATGCGTTTAAATATGCCTGACCAATTTATAAAATGCATTTTAAATGATGTATAGTTACTCACTAATGAATGATAATGACAATACATATAAATCTGAGTTATGGGCACATGCGTGAAAGCAATGTGAGTTGCAGGTGTGTAGTCACCTGTGCAGCCTGAGCTTCAGGGATGGAGAGCGTGGCAGCTGTGCTCTGAGTCAATTGGCGATTAAGACCTCGATAACTTGCCATGCAAACGTCCTTCACGGCATCTTTGGACGGAGCCTAAACACACGCACACACACATAGTACAATTTTCTTTTTAATGTGAATATTTTATTAGATTGCTGACAGCATGATGTTCAATTATTCTTAGTAGATGAGCTGATAAAGGAAATATGCATGAGCCTTTATAAACACATTTGACAAGGTTAGGTTTGACAAGTGAATTCAATGTAAATACACTCGTTTACTAGTATAAACAATATTTCAGGGAAACCAAATGAAAACAACAATAATTACTAGTTAATAATCTCCACCTAAATTCTTATTCAAGTAAAAATTAATCAAATGAAAAATTGTGAAAGCACAAATCAATTGAAGTTTACAGCTTTGTACGGTGTTACAGCCTGTTTCACGGCTGCTAGAGGGCTAATCACGTGAACAAAACACATGGGTAGCAGGAAACAATCTCCAAACATTTGGAAGTACGAAATAAACTAGTTCGATTTTAAATGATAACAAAACCTTAAGAAGAAGCTGCAAGTTGTCGAAATGTTCGCTTGTTAGCTTGGCAGCCATGTTGATAGTCACATGACAGTTTGACTTTTTTTTGTTAATTTCCGCTAGAGAGAGCTCGGCTGCACAATACTACCCTCTTTAGGTGTCTAAGTGTCCTGACACGCTTGAGCCACATCTTCTGATAAAGTCCCCTCAATTTCAGTGATTACGGTTACTTTCCAAATTTTTTGTATCCATCCATCCATCTTCTTCCGATTATCCGAGGTCGGGTAGCGGGGGCAGCAGCCTAAAGCATGGAAGCTCAGACTTCCCTCTCCCCGGTTACTTCGTCTCTACTAATTCTGTAATTGTGTGTTGATTGTAGATATGTCAATTTGTTTTCTTTTTTTATTTACGTCGTGAAAGATCATACAGTCATTTATATTTTAAGTTGTCATTACGACCTCCAACCAACAGATGACGTAATACCAACGGATTCCCCTTGCCTCAACTTCCGCCTGAGCATTAAACCTTGCACCGGAAGTGCACTTGTCCTCTTTTACCAGGACGAGCCAACATGGTGGGTATTACTAGACGTACCTTGCAAAACTATCCGAGCTAATCCTGCCGTCATCCCCGGTCACACCACCCGGGTTTATCAACGGCGGTGGCGTTAGAATTTACTTGACGCAATCTTTGCTATATTGGCGGTCGATGACATCACCCAACTGTGAAATGTACGACATTGTTTAGGTCAGTCGCCGCTAATGGAGGCGAAGTGACAGTCAATGAATTGCCGCGTTTAGTGTTTTTAGAATTTGACGTAATGAAATTCAACTGCACAACAAGCACGCTTACATTAAGAGAGTATGTGTGTTGACAATATAATACCTTAACGTAGTACGTAGTATTAACGGAAGCTGAGCTAGCAGCTAATGCTAGCACATAGCCTGCTGGAGGATGAGCTGTTTATGAAAACGTGTTCACTCTTATTCCAATTTGTAAATGTGTACAATGTAAGTGTTGCCTGTTTTGACATGTCATGTTTCTTAGCATCATGATTAGACATCGGATTTGTTGGTAGCCTCCAACCAAGATAACATGCATGTCACTTCAGTGTGTGTTTGATGTCTTTAGGGACGTGTCAGGACCAAGACCGTGAAGAAGGCTGCCAGGGTCATCATCGAGAAATATTACACCCGACTGGGAAATGACTTCCACACCAACAAGAGGGTGTGTGAGGAGATCGCCATTATTCCCAGCAAGAAGCTCCGCAACAAGATAGCTGGGTGAGTTTCATGTGTTTGAGCATGGTGCCACCCTGTATCGAAAGTGATCATGGCATCTTTGTTGCCAGGTCATTGATAGTACAGGAAGATCAAGTTGAGAGCCTTTCCCGTGTTTGGAGGAATTGTCACTTCCTGTCAGACCCTGATGCTCTCAGACACTTGTCCTAAAATGTCTGGATGAAGCATTAGCACGTACAGTCATTCCTTCTCCTAGCCATTTGTTTTTGTTGTCATTGCAGCTATGTCACGCATCTGATGAAGCGCATCCAGAGAGGCCCCGTCCGAGGAATCTCCATCAAACTGCAGGAGGAGGAGCGAGAGAGAAGGGACAACTATGTTCCTGAGGTCAGTGAATGCATCATCTTGTGCTGATAACGGTAGCCTGTTGCAGCTTAAACACCTGCAAAATGTGTGCATCAGAGCCGCAGCGGTATATCAGGCAGTTATTAAAAAAAAAAAAAAAAAAAGTAAACTCGTGATTGGTTGACTTTTTGTACATTTTCCTGTTGGCACCTTGTGGGATGTAGGATCGACATGTGCAATAAAAGTGACTATTGGAACACATTGATTAGTTCCAGTCCCAATAACACTCTTTGTTGCTATTAATTGCCATTGTCTACTAGTGATGAAGGATGCTAACAAGCAATATACTCAACATTTCATGGCTGCTCACAAGGGGTGTAACAAGATCTCGTGGGATTAAAACATGACAAGATTTCTCATTCAGAAAATACTGTCAATGTCTCGTGGGCAAAAGGCCTGGATGATAATAAATTAATCACACGTTATATGAATTTGAACTTGATAATTTTGCCGTCCTCAATATATTGGCACGTGTATGCGTGGCTATTTTCCTTGTCTCCCGCCTCCAAACAGGCAGGAAGAGGTTGTTTCACAGAAAAACGGCATGAACGGAGTGGGCCCTTTTGTCAGGCGTACAATCTTCGTCTCGATGGGTGGAGGCAGAATGCACACAGTGTAACATAGAAATTATATTAGTACATTGCAATGTCATTTTTTTCATTGCACTTAAAAAAAAAAAAATTTTTAGTAATATAGTCTCTTCTCGTAGACCCAATTTTGTGTATTGTCTTGTCTCGTGCACTGAGCATCTTGTGATTTCACTCACCGCAAAACACCACCTCTAGCATTGTGGCGGAGAATTGCACAGCAGGCGTTTAACCCTGACGCAGAGCTTTGAAAGGATCGAGGCGGTGTTGGAAGGGATGGTGTAGTGGCTGCACTGAAGTGTAAACCGAGGCAGCTTTTTTGTGGCGTATGAAATACTAGTCTGACAGCGACAGTTGGCAGGAGTTGGCAGCGTCAAGTGTTAATTAAACCTTTTAAGTGCCAAAGTTGCAAAATTGTGACAAACATTGCTGAATTTAACAAGCCATGGTGACTGATTTAGTACATAATTTATACCAGGAGATAGTGGACAGCTGTAATCAATCTGAGCAACAATTATGGGCGTGTTACTATGCAAAGTTTAGGGGTTTATGGACTTTGACTTTGAGTCCACTCGCCATGACCGTCCAAAAGCAGCACGTACTTGAGCCGATGCTTTGCTCCACCGTCTTAAGGGTGGCAGGAGGGGACGTGGTGGGTGGTGAAAACACGGGTAATCGTGAGGGGGGGTTGCAGGAATGTAAAAAAAATGCGGAAATAGCGGCAAACACGGGAGAATCCGGGGCAGAAATGTACTGCTAATGGCGGTGGTGGCAGCAGTGGTGTTCAAGATCCTGCTGTAAATGACGATGATGGCTGGGTTTTCTTGAGATGAGGAAGAGTATAAAAATTGGATCAGACATTTTGATGAGCCTGTTGTGTATTGTGTATATTCTTTGCCTGTTGACGTCATAAATATGCAAATTAGATTAGTGAATTTACTCCCACCACAAACTTTGGGTCATACTGATGGATTTTTCTCATCCAGTATGCCTTTATCGCTAACCATTTTCAAGCTACAACCTTTTTGAAATGGTAATGTCAAAACTGAAAATTTTCTTTAAAAAAAATTGTGGGTTAAGTCATGCTCGGGTCCCTGCATTGTGGAATATCTTCCACACAGGCGTCCACTTTTGTCACAGCTTTGATGCAACCTCAGAGCTGGAAAATTGATGGTTAAATTTTGGCCTCTATTCTATGTCAGTGCCGTTCATACACAACAGCAATACTGGTGGAAAAAGAAGTAGCGTGCAAGGCTGTGAAGCAGAACCCTGGAAAGTCAGACATTTGGAACAACGCTTGATGGCTAATTTGGGACAAACCAATGTGTTACTTCATTGAGATGCAGTAACGTGTGGTTTGATTTATGTATGACAGCATTTCAGACCTGGAACATTTCCTATGATTGACATACTCTTTTGGATTGCAGACCTGCCAACTTGTACACATTTTATGTACACTGCACGCATTTTGACCCTTGAATGTACACTTTGCTGCCAGCCAGTGTCGTTAATGCCAGCTCCGTGATGCTGCACCATAACAAAGTCCTCAGTTTCTGGGTGTAGTGTGATGTGCACCTCCTTTAAAAAATCCTTTATTTTCCTTGAGACATGGACTGTTCAGGCTGTTATTGGTTGGCTTGTAGAACATAATTTTCCTGTCGGACAACCCTCTGATTTTGGATCTGGCAACAGGAAGCCAACAAGTTAGTTAACGAGAACTGTGGTGGTTCAGTTGACGTCACATCACATGCTCATGCAAGGATGTCCCTTTTCCAAAATGGCGGGGTTGGGGGAGGAGTACTCATAAAATTTCTTCAAAGTTGACAGGTCTGGGATTGTTGCTCTTTCACATAAATCCAGTGTGTCGGAAGCCAGTGTTTTAAACTGCTTTGTCAAAAAAAGAAGCTCCATGCTGTCTGTGGACTTGTAAAGCTAATGCTAAAAGCAACGTTAACCTTAAAGCAACATGCCTGAAACTCTTAAGAAAGCTGCTTCGTTGAGGTTTGCTTCGTTAGCATTGTGCAGAGTAGTGACTGTTATTACTACTTAGGCACTTACGCCTTCTAGGATTCCCACCCTGCAACATGTTGATGTTGCCCCCCATTCCTGTATCGAAAGTGATCGTGGTGTGTGCGTCGCCAGGTCATTGATAGTACAGGAAGAGAAATCTGCCAGCCTTTCCCGTGTCTGCAGGACCACCACTTCCTGTTGGACCCTGGCGCTCGCAGACATGGCACGTGATAGTCTGTCACGATAGTCGATTAAATTTTAATTTTGCCGGCCTTGATAAATTGACATGTGCGTTCGTGCGTGTTTGTTTTCCTCGTCTCTCTTTACCACACAGGCTGGATGACAAGAGGGTTTACTTCATCTGTTTGTGCTCGTTGGTGCCCCAATGAACTGAACGGAGAGAGTGAACCCTCCTCTCCAGACATTCAGCCTCTTTGTGCCACTATGTGGAGGTGGGGCTACTGGTGAGTGGATACAGCGTGCTAGCAGCAAGTTAGCCTTGTGAGTGATCATACGCTAACACGAATGAAGGTACCAAAGCGATAGTTTCAAAGGCGACTCCAACAGCCCAAGTGTGGGAACATTTCGGTTTTAAACAGAATGAAAAAGTTGAGCGCATGAACTCAGACGAACCGATAGGTTGCATTTTTTCAAAAGTAGTGATGAGGAAGAAGACAATGGTGCGCGCTCAGTGTCGCTCACTACATTGCAAAAGGAATGAAACCTTTCAATACGGTTTAAATGCCAACATTTCAGGAAATGTTTGAGACGGTACGAATTGCTTGGGAGAACGTACACATACATGTACACATACACGTACATGTCACAAACAGTAGTTGTTTAACTGTATAACAGAGTGAAAGACAACATGTTGAAGGACATCAGAAACATTACATTTTACTCTGCCACCACAGATATGTGGCCCAGTTCAAATACTGGATGACCCTCTACATTAGTTTAATATACTTCATAACTGCGTGTGGGGGGTTATTGGAGTGCTTTGTTTTTGTTTTTTTTAACAGACAGTGTGTATTTTTTAATTTATTTTGGTTATTTTTGAGTGCAAAGAGACTGAGTAATTTTTTATTTTCATAGTTTTTGTCTTTTGTTTAAATTATTTAGAAGCGCTTGACATTCCAATTACAGTGTTAGATACTCTGATAAATTAAATTAAAGTTTGATACAATGTACTCTTATGCCATATAATGAATGAAAAAATGGTCTCAAAAATGTTGTCTATTGATTATCCACAATAATTTGTAGGACGAGGGAGAAGGGGGGAATAATGTGACAGGTAGGGGTGTTCCGAGACAGTAAATGAACTTCAGAATTTTGCCGACCTCCATATAATACCATGTGCCTGCGTGTCTGTTTTCCTCGTCTCTCGCCTTTAAACAGGCAGGAAGAGGTACACTCTTCATTGGTTCAGCACCTAGATGCTTCATATAACAGTAAACAGAGTGAGACCTCTTTCAGTCATACATCTGTGTAGGCTCTCAGTCGTACAGGAAATGTCCGACACCTTCTTCTTCACAGAAGTACAGATGACGTCTCAAAAAGCCTTTTCAGTCATACAGTTTCTTTACCTACCTCCGCTAGCATACACGGCAAAAGAGTGAAGCCTCGTGAGGAGCAATGCAAGGTAAATTGTAGGGAGAGAAATTAGGAGGGAAAAATTGCCACAGCCCTCTGGGAATATTAATGAGCAAGGTTCGCCCATCAGCAGGAACGAGGCAGTATGCCGAATTTATTCGAAAGTGTTAGCATATTCACCCAACCCAGTTTTCCCGTCTGGGGGAAAACAATATGCATCAAGATGCAAAGTATTTGTTCAGTTGAAAAACCAGGATTTCAAGAAATGCTGCAAGTTAGACAGTACAAATGACCCGTTAAAAATACATGTCACAAACGGCAATTCCACAACTTTACTGAGTGAAAGATGACAATAATGGCGATAATGGCCTGATATTGGTATAAAAATGTAATATCGTTTGAATGGGTATCGGGTTTTTCCCTAAAATGAAAACTGATTTAAAAAAAAACAAACCAAAAAAAACCCCTGCTGTGTATATACATAGGCCTGTGGGCTCCCGTACTTGCTGTCATTGAGGCATCCAGCGGCATCAATACGTGCAAAGACTTCGTCACGTCGTGTGTTATTCCTCGCAGTCGGAACTGTTTTTTGTCTCATGTCCTGCCTTGGTTGGTTGATTTCATTTTAAGTGATTAAGTTTATTATGACATTTTTGCAGAGCTGCTGGAAATGTGAATTTCTCTTGGAGACCAAAGTATCTCTACATGTGATGTTACACGTATCGGTTGATATCTGAATCGGAAATTGAGAGGCGGACAGTATCTGCATATGTTATCGTCAAAAAAGCCAATATCTGACATCCCTAATTATGATACATTATTATATATATTATATTATATATATTAGTTGTTTATTTGGTCTCAAAAATGTTGACTATTGTTTAGCATCAATTTGTAGGACAATAAACATTTCATGCACCTTCATTGTTTTGACTGGGTTAAATAAAGATTGTTTGTCAAGTCATATTTTTTCATTGCACTTTTCCTAAAACATTAAAATCTCGTCTCGTTCTGGTGGACAAAATGTATAAACCTCATCTCGTCTCGTGGACCTAATCTCGTGCATCATCTCGTTTTATGAGTTGGGTATCTCTTGACACCCCTTGTGACAGGCAGTATGTAATCAATGGTTTACTTTGCCTTAACGAGGGCTGTTCGTGCCTGCAGGTGTCCGCTTTGGATCAGGAGCTGATTGAAGTTGATCCTGACACCAAAGAGATGCTCAAGCTGCTGGTGAGTCTAACATCACATCACTTCCTGTATCGAAAGTGATCATGGCGTGTGCGTCGCCAGGTCATTGATAGTACAGGAAGAGAAAGCCCGCCAGCCTTTCCCGTGTCTGCAGGACCACCATTTCCTGTTTGACCCTGATGCTTGCAGACAGACTCTCTTTTCTTACACTCTTGTCATCTAACGCTCGCTTATGTTTGTGTGCCACCAGGACTTTGGCGGTCTGTCCAACCTGCAGGTGACTCAACAAACAGTCGGCATGAACTTCAAGCAGCCTCGAGGAGTTTAAATATTCTTCTTCTAATAAAACCTTGTGGAAACACAATGTGTGTTTGGACTTATTTTTTGACAACTTTCATGTTGAACTTTTGACCCCACTGACTGGTGCCCAAAGAATTCATTAAATGATCACTGCACTCAATCCAACATCTCATTCTGTAGTATTAACTATTGATCTTTTAAAAAACTAATGCAAATATTCCCTCAGATTATTAAATACACATGGTCGACATCTATTAGTATTCTTGGTTGTGGTCACGTGACTGACATTGTTGCAGAACTTTTAGCCAACCTTCCAAATCGGTTAACTTATTGGTCATTGGTGTGTACCTATGTGTGCTCAGTATTGCCCCCTGGTGGCTGGTTACAAGTCATTCGGCTTGCCCACTTGTACTTGAAGATTTATGAGTTTTATTGTCATATGCACAGTAAAACAGGTAGTTCAGCTATGCAATGAAATTCATCTGTTCATTCTCCCAAAGAAAGAAAGAAAACACAAGAAAACAAGAACATAAACATTAATACCAATAAATTAAGCAACAAGAACAGAAGAGACATTAATACCAATAAAGTGTTATGAGTGTGTGCGTGCGGCGTGTGTTGAGTGCTTCATTGAGAAGCCTGTGGGTAAAAGCTGTTTGCCAGCCTTGTGGTCCTGGACTTCAAACTCCTGTAGCGTCTGCCTGACGGTAGTGTGAATAATGAGTGTTGTGGATGTGTGCTGTCCTTGATGAGGTTGTTTGTTCTTCGTAGGACTCTAGATTTATAAATGTCTTGCAGTGAGGGGAGGGCTGCCCCAACAATGTTCTGTGAGGTCATGATCACCCGCTGGAGTGCCTTCCTATCACGTGTTGAACAGTTACCGTACCAAACAATGATAAAGGCGGTAAGGACACTTTTGATAGTGCACCTACAGTATAGAAGCAACTGAGGATTTTGGTGGACATGTCAAATTTCCTCAGTCTTCTGAAGAAGTACAGTCTCCTTTGGAACTTCTTTATAATTTGTTGGGTATTGTGAGACCAGGTGACGTCCTCACTGATGTGTGTGCCAAGGAACTTGAAGGTTTTCACCCTCTCTCTCCACCTCAGTGTCATCAATATACAGGGGTTTATGCGGCTCTTAATGTGCTTATTTACTACAATAATTACTTGGCGTGTGTGAGTGGTCACACGGCTACCCCTGCACTATCCTGATGCCTTTTTGAGCCGCAGCAGAACTTCCTCCGGGCCGAGCGCCGAGTCCACGCAGATCACTTTGTCTCGCGACCTGGAACCCTGAGGCAGGAGGCGGTAATAAATGTTAACTTTTGTGTGTGCTAACGTCAATGATAACGCAAAAGATCTTCAGGAACCTTCTGGAGAGAAACGCGACTCTTCTTCACATCCAGAACTTCTGCCAGGTAACGCAGCAGCTCGGCGTTGGCCTCCCCGTCTGTAGGTGGGGCTGCGATGGCGACGCCCACTGCCTCTGTGGAAACATCTGCAGAACAAATCAAATAAGATGACGTAATTACGTCATATTAAATGCTGGTGACCTGTGACGTTGTTGTGTTTGGACCCAGGCTTCACGTGCACTGTTATGGTAACAGCCCCACTTTTGTCACGGACCACTGGACCTTGTTCAGGTGTGGGGTCCTCGCCAGTAAGATGACCTTTAACCTGCATGACACAGCGCCACGATGACGTCACACACGCTGAAGTAATTGCAATCTGTAATTCACGTTTGTTAAAGACGCAATCAATGGAGTGTTGCTCCTCAGTTATATTCATGTATGTAAATTAGCTTATCGACTAGCTAAACAATTTTTAGCTTATGGGTGTCACCACTCACCACTTTTTTGGGCATATTTGTGGCGGAGAACGTGAGTCGATGGACGCAGTTACCCTTCAGTCTCGATCCAAACGACCAACGAAACACCCGAATGACAATTAACATGTCGTTTAACATTTACACAAGTTGAAATTGATCGATCATCATTGGCTACCACGCATACGAGCAAAGAACGCTTATAGCGTCTGTAGCTTAGCAGTGAACGTAAATAAAGTGACTTCCGGTTCTTGACTCACCAACTTCCGGGTAGCTTAAAGATAGATTCAATTTTTTTTTAACCGCGTTTGCAATTGAAATACTATAATAGATGTATACTATGTATACTATATTAAAAATATTGAAGAGTTTTCAATGACACAGAACACAATAAACTGTTGATGATGAAATGAATGATGGAACTTCAATGGAGTTTATGAAAGATAAAGAAAAAAACACCTATGGTTGTCAATTAATCTACCGACTAGCTGAACATGATAAAAGATGAATTGATGATGATGAATAAATGATCAATAAAGATCAATAAATCAATAAAAAAGGGACTTCCGCTCCTTAACTCAGGATCTTCCAGTTAGCGCCACAATATTCACATTCACTTACATCAGGGGTGTCAAACCCAATCGCACAGGGGGCCAAAAAGCCAACATTAGGTCGCCGGCTGAACAAGACCTGCCCATATGAGGTGAATATGTTTTTATATGAACATGCTTTTCTAAAAATTTCTCTCTGTGGATGGACTTTTTATTTTTTTTTTTACATTGGAGTGCAGGGGAATGTGCATTTTTGAAATTATCAATGTTTGTGGCCGTTCTGGATGTTGAGGGACTGTCTTTTTTGGGGGGGGCATGA
This sequence comes from Dunckerocampus dactyliophorus, assembly GCF_027744805.1. Taxonomy (NCBI): domain Eukaryota; kingdom Metazoa; phylum Chordata; class Actinopteri; order Syngnathiformes; family Syngnathidae; genus Dunckerocampus; species Dunckerocampus dactyliophorus. The sequence continues at coordinate 25,323,581 of NC_072823.1, read as the reverse complement.
CACCGCTTAGCCTCCTTGGGAAAGTCTATTCCAGGGTGCTGGAGAGAAGGGTACGACCGTTCATCGAACATCGGCTTTGGAGGTGCGATGTGGTTTTTGTCCCAGTCGTGGAACACTGGACCAGCTCCACACCCTTGCAAGGGTACTGGAGGGTACATGGGAGTTTGCCCAACCAATCTAGGTGTGCTTTGTGGACTTGGAAATGGCATCCAACCATGTCTCTTGTGGTGTCCTGTGAGAGGTGCTCTGTGAGCACGGGATTGATGGCATGCTACTACGTGCCATTCAGTCCTTGTACAACTGGAGCAGGAGCCTGGTTCGCAATGCCAGCAGCAAGTCAAGCCTTTTTCCGGTGAAGGTTGGCCTCTGCCAAGGCTGTCCCTTGTCACAGATTTTGTTAATAATTTTTGTGGACAGAATTTCTAGGCGCAGCCAAGGCGTTGAGGGAGTCCATTTGGGGGCCGTTAGGATCTCATCTCTGTTATTTGCAGACAAAGTGGTTCTGATGGCCTCATCAGGCTGTGACCTTCAGCGTTTACTGGGGCAGTTGACAGCTGAATGTGAAACTTCTGGGATGAAATGCACCTCCAAATCCGAGGCTATGGTTCTCAGTCGGAAAAGGGTGGGTTGCACCCTCCGGTTTGGGAGCAAGGTCTTGCCCCAGGTGGAGGAGTTAAAGTATCTCGGGGTCTTGTTCACAAGTGAGGGAAGGTTGGCGCGTGAGGTCAACAGGCGGATTGCTGCAGCGTCTGCAGTAATGCAGTCGCTGTACCGGACTGTCGTGGTGAAGAGAGAGCTGACCCGGAAAGCAAAGCTCTCAATTTACCGGCCAATCTATGTTCCCACCCTCACCTATGGTCATGAGCTTTGGGTCGTGACCAAAAGAACGTGATTCCGGATACAAGCCACTGAAATGAGTTTCCTCCATAGGGTGGCTGGACTTAAGAGACTCGGAGTAGAGCCGCTGCTCCATCGAGAGGAGCCAGTTGAGGTGGCCTGGGCATCTAGTCTGGATGCCTCCAAGACGCCTTCCTGGTGGGGTGTTCCAGGCATTCCCAGCCGGAGAAGACTCCGGGGCAGACCTAGGACACACTGGAGGGATTATGTCTCACAGTTGGCCTGGAAACACCTTAGTGTACTCCCGGTGGAATTGGAGACCCATAATTCTGAACTTCCTGATGTAACGGATGCCAGCCTGTGAGGCTGTGCAAGTGTACGTTGGTAAACCTCACTCCCTCTGCCTTAAGAGCTGCGCTGAACACGCGGTCGACAGTCCGGGCTTTTGGCTGTGTTGTCAGCCTGTGTTCGAGCCCTGGTGCGGGCAGTGTGACTCAGGGCGGGTTACACTGAGACTGCTGCCCCTGCTTATCCGGACCCAGATACGTAAAAAAAAATGGAACGGAATGGAATGTGTCCATTCATTCCTTCTTAAAATGTCTACTTTTCGGTAGTCTCCAGGGCCGTGAAAGTGTCCTGATTGCTGATTGGATAAGCCAGGAAAAGGGAGGGGGAGACGACTGCGAATATACAACTTTGGTTGTTTTGGCATGGTTGTTCATTTCAGTAAAGTTGCACCTCTTTGTCGTTCTCTCACTGTCCGGGCAAAAGCTACAGTATTTCATATCAACACAAAAACATCACAATCCGCGAGATGTGTAACCCCAGAATGGGCAGATTCTGTGTTTCCCAGTATGCTTTGTTGTTGTCAAAATGATCTATTTTGATTGTCTTATGCCTAATTCAGGTGTTATTTTGTACAGACAGGTTGTAATAGTTTTAAGGTGGTGTCGTTTATAGTTGTGTACAGTTAAACTCTTGTTACTTTGAGTCCAAATTTGGCATCTTTAGTAGCAATGGTTGTGCAATTACTGCAATATATAGTACTGTGGTCACATAAAGTCAGGGATTCTGCAGGATTAGTTGAAACTGATAAAATTACTTAATTATGCAGATCATTGTAAGGCGAGTATTAAAGTGGTAAACTATATTAAATGTGTACATATAATGTTCTTATCAATTACAGTAAAAGCGCTGAGATTATTGATTTGTTGGGTAATCTCCCAGAGGATTTTAAGGACTTTTGTCTAGTTCTCTGCAAATACCAGAATTTTCTCACATTCACACTTGTTAGAAGATGATAAACATTCATATTTCAAATCGTTTTTGGTGTGGTATATAAACATGGCTGTATAACTATCAACTTAAGTTGACAGAGAACTAGAACAGATTTCAAAAGCAGAAAAAGTGGCCTTAATTACACACTCCCGTTTTGTAAAAACGTTAAAAAATTTTAACATTTTTTTTTTAAAGGATTGGGGGGAGGGTGCACTCTGCGGGTACACCAGTTTCCTCCCACATTCCCAAAACATGCATGTTAGGTTAATTGACGACTCTAAATTGTCCATAGGTATGAATGTGAGTGTTAATGCTTGTTTGTCTATATGTGCCCTGCCATTGGCTGGCCACCAGTCCAGGATGTACCCCGCCTCTTGCCCGAAGTCAGCTGGGATAGGCTCCAGCATACCTACGACCCTAGTGTGGATAAGCGGCATAGAAAATGGATGGCTGGAGTATGTGGAGGGCCCCAATGACTAGGTTTGCCTTGGCCCCCAAATGACTAAATACACCCCTGTGTAAGGTTATTAATAAATGTGGCAATACGGTTCAACTTTTCCAAACAGTGGGCACTGAGTTGGAAGTGTGACTTAAATGGTTATTTTGATGAAAAAAATACTGCAGTCAATGTCCTAAAAATGTGCAAATACTGCATAATGTAATCAGTACAACAGGGAAAGGTAAGGTAATGTAAAACCTATTTGTTATTTATAGGTGTGTGTGTGTGTGCATGTGCGTGAGTGTTTGCATGTGTGTGCGTGCGTGTTGAACTGGGAGTGTCTTGTCTCCTCCGTGCTCGTCATTCATTACGGAAAAAAAGTGCAGACTGCAGACACACAAACTCAGGCTATCTACACAACAACAGCATCAACAAAGTGGAGTCATGGAGAAGAGTCCAAATGCAGAGAGACATACAGAGGACACCGCCTGCATGTGGTGAGACATCTACGTTTGTTGTCCTTCGTGTCTTTAACACTTTTAACATGTGTGTACTCTATGTCAGGACATGAGGGTAGGACGTGGCAGTAACACAAAGACCACACACACAGGCATAAATGGGGTTGACGTATGTTGTGTTGTAGTTTGCAGAGAAGTTCCTCTCTCAGACGTAAATGGAGGAAACGATATGGAGGTCTGGATGGAAACAAACTTCTAGAACCTGAACAAGACTTACAGGCCACAGGTATGTGTGTGTGTGTGTGTGTGTGTGTGGACCCTACAATTAGCGACCAGTGAAGCATGTTACAGTGGGTGGAGTCTGTTTCTAAATATAAATCACCACAAAGCTGCTGATTGGCTGCAGGAATGTTTGCACCCGCCCCCTCACATCCTGTTGCCCATGTATTATGTGTGCGTTCATTTCATTTCATTGTCGTTTTTTGTGTTCTCTGCAGAGGAGGCGCACAAGAATGATGACAAGCTGAATAGCGCTGACAACCAGGTGGACTTGTCTCAACACAACACACACACACACACACACACACACATTAGCGTGATCAAAGCATAACTTCACGACACTTTCAGACATGATTGTTTGCTACGCTTTGGCCCAAAATACCACGAGTATTCACACTGTTTTTTTCTTCAGTTCAATTCAATATTATTAGTGTTTATTTACATGTTGCCAAGTGCTATGCTAACAGTAGTATGCTTAAGTGGTGTTGTCGTTTCCAAGCTTACGGCACCACAACCAGCTTCCCGGATTCTGATCCAGAACCAACTGCAGAGTTCAGTCCAGAAGCCCATTAGTCTGGTCAGTCCTGGAGCCGCAGGTGCATCTGGAGCGTCATGTCCAGGTAAAAAGAACACCACCAGGTTGTGCAGACTTAGGGCATCAAAGGACCAGCTCAAGACATTTTGGTATCCCTGTAGTGGTTCCGGTGTCAGTCAGGGGTGGTTGCCAGAAGCCCCTCCCACCCCAAGCCATGGTCCAACCAAAGGACAGGTGCCTGCAGGTGGCCCAATCCTGGTGCCCTCCCCAGCAGACTCCAACCAAACGCAAGGCGTAAGTCCTCTTAGAAATGACTACAACTCCCAACAGAGCTGGTCTGACTTGTGTGTGTGTGTGTGTGTGTGTGTGTGCGTGTGTGTGTGTGTGCGTGTGTGGTTTCAGCGCAGCTGACGTTCTCTTTGACACGTTCGCCTGCGACGGAAGAATCAACACCAATCACTTCTTTGAGGTACTTTGAGGTCACATGACCCCTGTCTGTCTGCTAAAACATCTTTACCGTCATCATCATCCGTCAGGCCGTCTGGAGTTGTGGTCTTCACCGGTCTGACTCACGGCTCCAGGACTGTTTGTCCCTCCTCAGGAAGCTTCAGGACTCCGAGGCTTGTGTAGACAGAAGCACCTTTCACAGGTGCGCTTCCTGTAAACCTCCTGTCTACTTCCTGTACACAGCCTCAACACTTCCTGTAAACTTCCAGTATACTTCCTGTACACTTCCAATTTACTTCCTGTACACAATATGCACTTCCTGTACACGATATGCACTTCCTGTACACTCTATTTAATGTCCACTTCCTGTATACTACCTGTACACGTCCTCTACAATTCCTGTCTATTTCTTGTGCACTTCAAAAAAACGGTCTACTTCCTATACGCTCCATCTACTTCTGGTACAATTTCTGTCCACTTTCAATCTACTTCTTGTCCACGTCCTGTCCACATCCTCAACACTTCCTGTAAATGTTCTGTACACACCCAATCTACTTCCTTTTCACGATATCCACTTCCTGTCCGCTCTTTGTCTACTTCATGCACAGTTATTCTACACTTGCTGCCCACTTCCTATCAACTTCCGCTTTCCTTCCTGTATACACCCTGTACTCCCTGTATACTCCCAATTTACTTCCTGTACACAATATCCACTTCCTGTGTACTCCCTGTCCTCTACAATTCCTGTCTATTTCTTGTCCACTTCAAAAAACCTCTCGTCCACTTCCTGTGTACTTCTTTTACGCTCCCTGTTTACTTCCTGGACAGTCCCTGTCTACTTCCTGTCCACTTCCATTACAATTCCTATACACTTCCTGTCTACTTATTGTTCACGCCGTCTACTTCCGCCACAATACCCGTCCACTTCTTATCTACTTTCTGTTCACTTCCTCTACACTTTCAGTTTACTTTCTTTACAATTCCTGTCTACGTCTTGCTTCTTGTCCACTTCCTGTACATGCCATCTATCTTCCGGTCAACTTCCTATGTGCTTCACCATTCCTCCACCATTCTTGTGTGTGTGTGTGTGTGTGTGTGTGTGTGTGTGTGTGTGTGTGTGTGTGTGCAGGTGCGTGACAGGTGTGGTGTCTCTCCTGATGAAAGTACTCCAGGGAAGACTGGTGATTCCGGACTTTTCCAGCTTCACTGAGGAAACACAGAAATTGTTTTCGCGATGTCGTCAGCTGTCGTGTGTTCAGGTCACGTACACACTCTAAAGGGATTGGGGGAGCCGGGAGGTGGGGGGGGGGGGGGGGGGGGGGCAGCGCAGTGCAGGTCGTGAAGTCAAAGATTGTCTATGTCTTCAGGACAAAGACAACATGGACACTGTCAAATGGGCCGTGTCTGTGTGCACAGTAGACGGTCAAAGGTAACACACACACACACACACACACACATGTAAGTCACATGACTTCACAATGTTCATTATGTGTGTGTGTGTGTGTGAAAGGTTGTCGCTAGGCGACTGGGCTACGTCCCTCCCACTGGGCGAGCTGTCATGGCCGCTGGTGTACGGTGTGGCAGTGGAGCTGCTGGGCTCCCAGCTGGTCCACAGGTATGTGGGCACGGAGCCGTATTCCTTGCGGGAGTCTCCCTTCTCACTCAGCAAAGCAGGTGAGGATGCACCTGAACGACATTTTAACAGTGCTCCATGCGACCCGCTGATGACCTGTGACCTCACGTCAGGAACCCCTCACAGTCCACTCACGGAGACCGGCGCCATTGTCACCGCTTCCTTACTGCAGGTATCTAAACTCCGCCCACATGCTTTCATATACGCCGTCACTCCAGCGTCAGTGTGATGTCACTTCATGTGCAGCTGCCGGGACGTCTGTGCGCTGACGAAGAGGAGAAGTACGACTCGGTGAGTTGATTGATTGATGTCCTGGCTGATTGACTGACTGATTGACGGCTGGATGCAGGTGCTGAACGTCATCCAGAGGCTGTGCAACAAAGAACACGCCAGCATTAACTGCGCCAGGTGCGTACACACCAACATCACGTCATACAAGAAAAGAACCTCATGAATTGTATTGAAAATGGCCGACAAAGCGTATGTGTGTTTGATGTCCAGTTTTCAGAGCAGCAAGAACGCCAAAGCGCGGCTTCACGCACTCGGCTTCTACCTGCAGGAGAAGAAGGTGAGCATCCTGTACACACCATGGCCGCCTTCTTTATGACCACCATTATGCTAACCATCATGGCCGCCACGCTGACGCCACACATCCTGTCCTGTGTGACAGTGCTTGCCAGAGAAAACAGATGTCAACGCCGCCTTGGACCTGCTGTTGCAGGTATGACGTTGGACAGTCAAAAAACATTTTATCAACCGTAAACACTCTAATTAATGATTTGGAGTGCATGAGAAAGTGGTAAGGAAAACATAGCGCTCTTTGACCTTACGTTTGACCTTATGAACATGCATATTGCACAACATAGTGGTTAATTGAATAAAGGTGTTAATTTGAGCGTTTACGGTATTTCCCGTTGTCATGTTGGCAGTGTTCCTCCACGGAGGTGACGTGCGAGTCGGGCGCAGCCATGGCAGCATCGCTGGCTAACGGCGGCCTCTGCCCGCTCTCAGGAGACCAGGTTCTATCACCAGCGACCACTCGGAGCGTTCTGTCCGTGATGCAGGTGGCCGGGATGAAGGACTACTCCACCGACTTCCTCTATAAGGTCCCGTCTCCTACTTGACGTCTCCAGTGGTCAAAGGGGGCGTTTTGATTGGTTATCAGCTAGCATGTTGTGCTACGCAACACAGCACATTAGCATCACAAAACAAAGAAAAAATAAAGTGAAAATAATAATATTATAAACAAGTATTGTTTATGAGTATGAGTATTGTTTACGATACCATATTAGTGCTTATGACTTAAGCTCATGCTAATGTTAGCATGTTTTCGCAGGCGTCCATACCAGCCGTGTCCGGCAGCCATGGCGGACTGCTTGCCGTCATTCCCGGCGTCCTGGGCCTGATGGCCTTTTCTCCAGAGTTGGACGCCTATGGAAACCCATGGAGGGCGGTCCACTTCTGCCAGGTGGTGATCACACACTAATCACAGACACTTTGTACTTCCTGTCTGTGACCTTTTACCTTTGTGCCAGCAGGAGCTGGTGTCCACCTTTCAGCTCCACGCCTTCGACATCAGGACGCCTTTCCGGCAGGTTCTGGCCTACAGGCAGTGGAAGGCAGAATCTGAGGTGAGTGCTGTCTCTCCAGTGTGATCCCAAACTAGTCCATGAGGTCCTCAAAGGCATCCATTGGTGTCCACGCAGGGTTACCACATCATCAATGTCCTGTTGGCCGCCTTCAAAGGAGATGTTCGGGCGCTGCAACGGTAAATTTGAGCTTCTCTGCACTTCATCTTCACACTGGCTATCAACCCCATCCTGTGTGCCCAACAGCTACTTCCTGTCTGGAGTGGACGTAAACGCTGTCGACTATGATGGCAGGTCAGCGCTGCACTTGGCTGCTGCTGAAGGTCACACGGAGGTGATCCGCTTCCTGCTGGAGAACACAGGAGCCAATCCCGCCCTCAAGGACAGGTGAACACTATTGTGGCACTTCTGAGACTATCGGTGAAAGCTAGTATAACATGGGACCTTTAACGAAACAACAAGTTGGCATCAGTGACATTGAGTGTGATGCAGTCCCTTGTGCCACCAGGTGGGGGAGCTCTCCTCTACAAGAGGCCAGAAGACACAACAGAGAGGGGGCGGTCCAGCTGCTGCAAGCAACCATGTGATGCTTCCAAACTAAACGACCTCTGCCAAGGCCCAACAAACCCAACTCATTGGGATCAATAGAAAACAGAACCTTTTGAAGGTTGCACGTAGCCAACAGCAGGGGGCAGTGTCATATTTGTAACAAGTCATTAACACGTGGATCTTGTTTTTACAGAAGTACATTTTGCATTTTGTCTGGTTGCCATGACATCTTTTTATCAAGAGCACGTCACTGAGGGAACAAGATTGAATTAGTCTGTGAGTCGACAACAAACTGTGTTTGTGTTGTCAATCTAATTAGGAGTAAACAAGATTTGAAATAAATGTCTTGTTGATTTTATCTTAAGACGTGTGTGAGCAAAAGCTCACCGGAAGTTATAAAAACGTTTCACAATAAAAACAAACATTTCATCACACGGAACGACTGATTCTTGAGTCTAACATCACGTTTACAACACGAACGCCACGTCCAACTACCACGCATCAGTAAAATAAAAGTTAATATTTTAAATCTCAGGTTATTTCGGGCTATTTCACCAGTGCTAATTTTATGATGAAAGTATGCAGCGGAAGTGTTACTGTGTAGCATATGCAACTTGTTAGCCACCAGCCTCCCGCCACTTGGACTGAAGCTTGAAGGAAGCGACGAGAAAAGCGACTCTTGTTGTTTTGTTCTGCGGAAAAAAGTCACCAACAACTTAATGAAGGTGGTCACGTGACAGTTGGCGCCGGAAGCGGAGCTTCATGATTTCGGTTTGTGACGTCATGTGATAGACGAGGCGGGGGGAAAGGTGAGTTGAAACATTCACGTGCGGCTGCTGCTGCTGCTGCAGCTTGATGCAAGCAAGCAAGCAAGCACGCCAACGTAGATGCAAAGTGTTCAAGAGAAGGAATCGAGCTTCTCGAAACAATGCGATGTGAGTTTGTGTTGTTCACGTGTCACGACCTGACGTCATATGGCGTCATAAAACACATCACGAAGCAGACATATAGCAGAAGAAAGTGCACGCCAAAGTAGACCTGATGGAGTACACGCAAAAGTAGACAGCGTCAGACCTCCCAGAGACAGGAAGTAGTGTTTGTAGTTTCAGTTTCAGCAGCATCCACCTGTCTGACTTCCTGTTTCTTCTTCCAGTTACTTTGTGGTATTCTACCTTTGAAGGTTCGGAGGTCCACGATGGGATCCTTCCGACGCTCCAGGCCTCGATTCATGAGCTCCCCGGTTCTGTCGGACCTGGCCCGCTTCCACGCCAGCTCGGCTGCTCCACACGTGGCCAACAGTAGTGTGTGGAACAGGTGACAACTTTGTTTTTACAGTACTTTATTTTGAAATGTGTTGTTTGTTGTGTCCTTGTGTGTGATTTGTGCTGTAATACAATGAAACGGCCCATCATGCCGTCAAATTAGGATTTCCTGGTGAGAAGGTTGGCCTCGTGGATGTTTCCTGCTCTGCTGCAGCAGTGAGAAGGATGTTTGGCAGGAAGTGGCAATGACAGCCGGGTCACTTCCTGTCACGCATGCTAACGGTTAAACTAGTTTAGCTTAAGTTTGTTTGCTCCTTTTCAATGACTTTTGACCTGCAGCGCTCAAAGTGTGTGTTGTGACCGCTGACCTCTGGTCTGCAGTGTCCAATCAGCAGTGATGAAGGTGTTCCAGGGCGGCGCTCTGCAGGCTAACGAGCTGTATACGCTTAACGAGAGCATCAGGTGAGCTCATCTTCTTCTTCTTCTCACCTCCTTTTCCACAATTGCAATGTGCTAACATGCTAAGGTGTTGTTCACAAATGTATTGAAGCACTACTAGCCAAAGTACATTACACTGAGATTACATGTCATCTAAACGCCACTCTGACGGCCGCCATGTTGCCAGGTGGCTCCTTAAAACAGAGATGGGCTCCTTCATTGCAGATTACTTCCAGGTACTTTCACTCCCTTTGCACTTCCTGGTTCTTGGAGGAGGAAAAAATTTTTTTTTGTCATTTCAGAACCAGCTGCTGACCGGAGGCCTAGCTGAGGTTCTGGATCGGATCTTCATCTCTGGTGAGGAGTGTGACATCAACATATTTTTTGCCATGGTAACGACCTGTCCCGTCCTGCAGGAGGCAAAGAGCAGCTGGTGGTCTTGGCCGAGGCGTGGGACCGCTTCTTTACGGAGACGCTGCCCACCCTGCAGGCCATCTTTTACCCTGTACAGGTGAGGTTCGCTTCCTGTTAAGACTGGACTTGTCTGATGAGCATGAACCTGTGTGTGTGTGTGTGTGTGTGTGTGTAGGGTCAGGAGCTGTCTGTTAGGCAGATGGCTCTGTTGGCCTTCAGGGACTTGGTGCTGTTGAGGCTCCACCTAGAGGACATTTTGGCAAGTGCCGCCTCCGTCCCCCCGAGCGTCACACACATGCTGCTGGTTCTCCAGGTATTCTAGAACCTTCTTTTTGGATGTGAGTGTCAGTTAACTTTCTTCAGAACATCTTGCGAGTGTGCGCATGTGCATGCGTCCTGCAGGGCATTCACGAGTCCGGCGGTACCAGCGAGCGGTACCAGCAGCTGGAGCGCCTAGTGGCCATGGTGGTCTCGCCGTACCTCAGCGACGTCCTCGCAAGAGAGCGCCAGCCCTCAGGTGAGTGTAACAGAACAATATGGACTCAGGAACATAGGAGCAGCTAGCCTGTTAGCATCTATTAGCACATGTAATTCTAATAATTCCACTAAAGTTTGTTTTGTATGAGGCTGCCTGCTAGCAATGTGGCTAGGTGGCTGTGCTAACAGGCTCAGGCCAAAGGAAAGTTCCAGGAATTCCAGGAAGCAGACGCCACAAATAAACACACCAGCTTTGGTCAAGAGGATCACAACTTTGAAAAGTCGCATGTGATTAAAGTCTTAAATGCTCGAAGCAGGCGGCTCGCTTAGCAGGCTGTCATTTTCAAAGTTTGTCCGCCTTGTAGTAGTTAAGATGTTTTGTTTTCTTCACAGAGTGCCAGCATCTGCGGTGGTTGCTAGGCGACGGATTGCAGCCCGACGTGACCCAGCCGCCAATGTGTGAGTGCTCCTCTCTGGCGACCCTGGTGGAACAAGAAGGGGAGAGCTACTTGGATAAGTCTGGCGGAATGCGGCGCCACACTGTGGCCAACGTCCACGCCGACGTGCGGCTGCTGTCTAGCAGGATGCATCGTGGAACGGAGGCAGACTGCCCGGACGTGGTCGTAACTGTGGCCTTCTCAGACGAGGCCGTCAAGGCCAGACGGTTCTGCAGCCAACCCGATATGAACGAGTCGCAGAGTAGCGGCGGTAGCAGCTAAGACAGGAAATAGACTGGGATTGGACAGGAAACGGGAAATGAAAGGACAGCTTTCAAAATAAAACTGCACACCTGCCACCAAGCTGGTGAATGTAGCATAGCATGTGTGGACTGAGCTACGTACATGCCAACCAGGGATAGAACAGGATGTTTACTATCAACTTCCTCTTTTAGGAATCTTGTTTTGGGAAAATAAAGATGATTCTTGAAGCAAACAACAAAACCTTTTTATATTTTCTCTCGTGTTTTATTGTGAAAACAAACATGTTTTGATTGATTTGACAGCTTCATGACGGGGGGTGTAACAATGTTTGGCAGTAGCAGGAGGGAGCTTGACATTTGGCATCTCCTGTGATTGACTGGCGACCAGTGTAAGCCTGCCTTTCAAAGTCAACTGGGATAGGCTCCAGCTCACCCAGTAGCCTATCCACTGAACGGTTAACTAGTTAACTAATTTGCCAGTACATGACCTTCGACTTCCAAAGTGAGTTTAGCGAGCCTGGCGCTGACCCCGTCTTGTAATCCGATTAGAGCCGGCTCCACGACGTCAACGTGAAGCTCAGACGGGATCAACTGGTCAATTGACATCTGGCGTCCCCCTGTGGTGAGTTGTAGCACTTTATCGGCCACGAATTCACTGTCACATGTAGTGCAAATTCCAGTGTATAAGCCGCTACTTTTTTCTTAAACTTTTAACCCTGCGGCTCATACAGCGGTGCAGCTAATCTATGGCTAAATTCTAATCTTGTGACATCTCCTTTACTTTACAGAACTACTACTGGTTGTTCAAATACTGTGCTACTCGCGAGTCAGTGAGGAAACTGTAGCTCTTACTTTCGCAGGAGCCAATTGCGAGCTATGAGTGAACTCACAACAAGCTTGTCAACCCATTGGAAATTGCAGGAGGTCATTATACATAACAGTATAACATGATAGCGTGATTCATCACACAGCAACTTAACACAATAAAAGTATACCTCAGATATAACCAAACGAGTAATACGTGTTTAAAATGAAAAACATTTTTTAAAGTTTTCCCATAAGGCATTGTGTCTGAGAAACTCATTTATTGGGGCGCTGCAATGACGTCATCCTCCCTCTGGTGGACAGAAGCGCATTGCAGCGCCATCCATCTATGCTGTTTGTCGTCCAATGAACTCGTCTTCTGGTAGTAATGCATTATCAATAGATTGAATGTAGAATGGTTGCCGTTTGTTATTTTATACTCGTATTGGTACATGTAATGTACCTTTTGAGTGTTAAATTGCTGTGTGATGAGTTTAATGTTTGTAAGATGACACCATGAGTCAGAATGTATATTATATATATTATATATTGTGTCATAGCTCATTATTGGCTCCTGTCAAATAAAGAGCTGCATGGTCCTCACCACAGTACATCATTTTATGACGTGGATACGTGCAGCACATACAGTACAGTATACTGTATGTGGTTTTGCCTCTAAATTTAGTGGGTGTGGTTTATCCATCCATCTTCTATGCAGCTTATTCTCACTAGGGTCGCGGGTATGCTGGAGCCTATTCCAGCTGACTTTTGGACAAGAGGCGGGGTACACCCTGGACTGGTTGCCAGTCAATCATACCTATGGACAATTCAGAGTCGCCAATGAACCTAACATGCATATTTTTAGAACATGGGAGGAGTACTCCACACAGAGATGCCCAAACGGAGATTCGAACCCAGATTTGGCCAATCTCCTGACTCTGTGGCCAACTACTAGGCCACTGTGCGGCTTATACACCGGAATTTACGGTATTTGCCATGATTTGTTGTGTTGTTGACACAGGCTTGCATGTTTGCCTTTGTGTTCACTTTAAATAACATATATTGTTAAATAATCTCTGCTCACTATGGTGACGTTGCTATGCTAACCAGTCTGAGAAGCGCGACGCTCGGTGGCGTCTCCTAAAGGTCAGTGTGTTACGTGCCGGTCATCGCTCCCTAATTGGCTCGCTGGTCAAGTCCTCTGATTGATCGCCCAGCAAGGCACCTCCCCACACCTGCAGGGGATGACAAGTCAACACCTGTTTCTGAAGGATTGCAGACCAAGATGACAACGAGGTGTACCTGTGTGTGAGGAAGCTGAGCTGCTGCTCCAGACGACACACTCGGTAGGCGAGGTAAGATGACGACAACACCAAAACCGTTACGCTACACACACACGCACACGTAGTAAATGTGGGCGGAGCTTGATGTTAACCGTTACTTCTGTACATGCTTAAGTTGAAAGAGCTTCTACTCACAGCAGAATGAAGACTTTCAGCAGCTGCTTCTCCTCGTCACTCACGCGTGGAATAACGTCTAGATGTTCTGCTTCTACACACACACACAATTAGGCAGGCAGTGTCCTCTCAGTGTTGATTGACAGGTGGATGGGCCTACCAGTCAGGGTGTGTACCATGAAGGGCGTGTCGGGGGCGTGGCCAGGAGGGGCGTCTCCTAACAGGTCAGGAAGAGACGAGGAGACAGTGGGAAGCGACGGCGTCCTTGTCCACGGCGCAACTTCAGGAAACTCATCCTAACACACACGTTTGGCATCATCCAACATGCCACAAGACGGCCATGACTCAACGTTATCAAGAAGTGACCCCCCAACATGGAGGAACACACCCTTTGACCTGTGTGACCAACATCAGCTGGTCACGTGACCTATGATGTCACAAAGACAAAGACGTTACCATGGATAACGAGCTGGGTTCCTCCAGGAACTCTTTCACACTCAGACTTTTCCCGTTCACCTGGAAAACGCACATATTAACATGAGCATTGACACATGAGAACATGAAGATATAACACCAATATGACACATGACAACCCGAGGATGAAACATGAGAATGAAATTTGAGACATGATAACATGAGGATTGACACATGAGAACATGTAGATGGAACATGAATATGATACTATGACAACCCGAGGATCAGGATGGAACATGAAACCTTATGGATGTAATTTGAGAAAGTGATGACAAAACATGAGAACATGATGAGGAAACATCAGGATGAAATCAAGTACTGAAACATGAGGCTGGAACATGAGAATATCAGAATGAGAGGATAATGAAAAGGGGATGAAACGTGGGAACATGAAGATGAAAAATGAGAATGTGACCATGAAACATAAGAGCATGAGAATGAAATTTGAGACACAATAGCATCGGAATGGAACATGAAAACTGAAGGCTGTAATATGAGAATGTGACATTGAAACATGAGAACAGGATGAAAAACAATGTTAAAAGCGTGAAGATGTATGAGAATAGATATTCCATCGTGAGGATAAAATATATGAATGGGAAATATGAGAATGTGAGGGTGAAACAACAGGATGAAATATTAAAACACGGAGATGAAACATGAGCGCATGAGGATAAAAACATAAAAATGAAACACGAGAACATGAGGATGGAAAATGAGAATGGAAATTTGAGACATGATACCATTGGAATGAAACATGAAAACTTAAGGATGCAATTTGAGAATGTGACGACAAAACATCACGATGAAATAAAGTACTGAAATGTGAGACTGGAACATGAGAATGAAAAGGGGATGAAACGTGGGAACATGAAGATAAAATATGAGAATGTGACCATGAAACATAAGAACATGAGAATGAAATTTGAGACATGATAGCATCGGAATGGAACATGAAACTGAAGGCTGAATATGAGAATGTGACGTTGAAAAGAGGACACGATGATGACATCAGGATGAATTACAGTGCTAAAAGTGTGAGGATACATGAGGATAGCTATCCCATCGTGAGGATGAAATACATGAATGTGAAATATGAGAATGTGAGGATGAGACATGAAAACATGAGGGTGGAACATGAAAACTGGATGAAATATTAAAACATGGAGATGAAACATGAGAGCATGAGGACAAAAACATAAAAATGAAACATGAGAACAAGAGGTTGGAAAATGAGAATGAAATTTGAGACATGATGACGTCAGGATGGTACACGAAAACTTAAGGCTGTTATTTGAGAATGTGATTACGAAACATGAGAACATGATGATGAAACAGGATGAAATGCAGTATTAAAATGTGAGGCTGGAACATGAGAATGAACTATGAGAATGTGAGGATAATGAAATGGGGATAAAACATGAAAACACGAAGATTAAGTATGACAATGAGAAGATGAGGATGGAACATGAGAATGGAATCTGAGACACAATAACATCAGGATGGAACACAAAAACTTAAGGATTTAAAATGAGAATGTGATGATGAAACATGAGAAGAAGGTGATGAAACATGAGGATGAAATACAGTATATAAAACGTGAAGCTGGAACATGAGGATGATATTGTATATGAGAATGTGAGGATAATGACATGGGGAGGAAACATGAGAATATGGAATGAAATATGAGAATGAGTAGAATTAAATGGGGATGAAACACCAGAACATGAAGATGAAGTATGAGACCATGAAATATGAGGCCATGAGGACAAAACATGAGAATGAAATTTGAGACATGATAGCATCCTGATGGCACATGTAAACTTAAGGTTGTAATATGATGAAACATCAGGATTCATGAGGACAGATATTGCATCATGAGGAGGGAATATGAGAATGTGAGGATAAGACATGAAGATAAAATTTTAGAATGTGAGGATGAAACATGAGAACATGTGGATGGAACATGAAAAGTGGATGGAACACCAGAATGAAATATTAAAACATGGGGATGAAACATGAGAGAATGAGGATGAAACGAGGATAAAACATAAAAATTAAACATGAAAACATGAGGTTGGAACATGCATGTGTCATGTGGCTTGATGAGGAGTGATGGTGGCGCACTAGCCTGCAGGTGAGTGCAGATCCTCCTGAGGACGTCGTACACATTGTCCCTGGAAAGTAACGACACAAACACGTACTGGACACACAAAGTCAACAACAACAAACATGAGACATGACACCATTGTTTAAACATTAGTCTTTCTACAAGCTCATGTTTGCAGATCAACCTCCAAAGTGAAAAGACCCATTGTGGAACAAAACTTGAAGTTCAACCATCATATGAGACATCAGCTCCTGGGAACAATTGCTGTGAAAAGAGAAAAACTTCTGTTTGAAGTCAAGTCACCTTCTGTCCCGTATCCATGGTGATAGCCAGGCCGTTTGGCACCAGGCCTGCTGTCTTGTGTTTTTTTACCAGTCGCACTGAGACCACCGGAATACACACCTGCACACACACTGGTCAGATGTCAATAGGTCGGGTGGTGGCCATGTGGCTTAGTCTGACTCCTCCCACCTTGATGTCCTTTCCAAAAAGGTTGGCGTAGAAACACAACCAGTTTCTGGAGATGTAAAGACGACCTTGAAGGAGGATGTCACGCAGCAGCGCGCACGAGTACACTGCGCGCACACACACATACACGTGCACACACACATCTGGGTCACTGTGTGATACCCCAACCAGAACTGTGACCAGAAAAAAGTACCTTTCATTAAGAGCTCATCTTTAGGGACCGTCTGAAAAAGTTTGTGGTATTGACTGTTGTACTTGTTCACCGTCTAAGCACACACACACACACACACACACACACACACGTCAATATACACTACACGGCTAATGTCACATATTGATTGACTGATTGATTGTATCATTGTTGACTTACTGATCCTCTGTAACACTTCTTCACATCCTCATATGACAAGTCATCAATCACATGGAGCCTGCAACACATACACACACTTCAAAACCAATCAACATGCAAAATAACAACTTGTGTCTGTCTGTGTGTGTGTGCGTGTGTTGTGGTTTGGTGCACTGAAGGGCAGCGTGTGAAAGACACCATTGTCCACAAGACGCACACAACACTCATGCACATGTACGTGCACAAAGCTGTAATTATGCAAGTGGTCCAAGTGGGACACAGGCAACCGTGCTGAGTTCAATGCCTGCTACAACAGTGGGACAATCCGACATCTGTGTGCTTAGTTCAGTGTTTGCAAATGGAATTAGTGTGTGTTGGACATAACACAACACACGGCTTTGTCACGCTAATGAGGGGGCGGGCTCATGACCAGCGGGAGAGGATGTCTTTGAAGACCTGTCAAGGAAGCAAAATGCAGCTAAGTGCCCTTTCAAAATAAAAGTATTTCTGATGCAGTCACATGCCTGAAAGGTAGGGACACATCCTCCTCTCTGGGGGGCTCCAACACAGGGGGGGGCAGGACTTCATCACTCTGTTCCAAGATGTCTGCCATCCCCGCTGCAGGACTGCAAGGTCAGAACACTATTCATTTTAGGTGATGCACTGTGATTGGTCAGTCAGTGAAGCGGAGACATCTGTTGTCGTGGCAACGCTTTTGGATAAGGCAGAGGACACATTCCAAGCCAGGACCATTGACATGCACCACCATGGACCACTGAGGACCAATGGGACTGGTCTAAATATGTCAGGATAATGATGACGACAGCAGGGGTCAGAGGCCATCCTGCCACACACAGGCATGCACATCTAAGTAGAACTTTTCTTTGCACTTCAATCAAAAATGTTTAACTGGGTGTTTTTTTTAAAACGACTATTAATCACAAAAGTCAACAAGAAAGTTAGTTTCAATCCAATTGAATGCGTATTTACTATTTACTGATCTTTTTAGTCACGTGACACTTACCGGGTACGATTAACACTGATGTCATAATTGTCACCCTCATGCCTACCTTAACTTTTTCTGCAGTCTTCACTCAGAGCCGCTTTCGATTCTCCGAGTGCTGCGGCCCCTCTTCGAGTCCTTCTTGATCATCACACAGGAAGTGCAATGAAGATGGCTTCAAAATAAAACTGCTAGCAGACAGCCAACAGTAGGGGACCGTACAGTACTTCAAAATGTTTTTCCCGACCGCAAACAGGTGACGCTCAAATGAGCAGCAGCACCTCTAGGTGGCCATTAAAGGCAAATTGCTGCAGGACACACGATACAGGGGTCACCAACCACATCTTCCGCAAGTTCTTTAGGGGAAAACTTTAAAATTGTCTGTAAATAATTACATAACATTTTTGGTAAATGTTTATTTTAAATGCGATGATTTTATTTGAAAAACAATTTACAAAGACATTATCGGTTTACTCTGACGTCACATGGGGTCAAATTGGGGCTCACGCGATCACGTCGCTCGTGCTTGTAGAGTCCACGTTAATGAACCAAACTGATTGTTTGTTCGTTGGAAAAGTTGGTTGTTTCGTCTTTTCGGATTAAAATGAAAAGTAACTACAGTCCTCGACATGTACTACAATGGGATTTAAGACGTTGCTATTCCGGTCCGAGCAAGTAAAAACACACTGCTCATGTCACCCACATTTAGCAAACCAAGCTGTTATCGTCCGGATGGTGAGTCAATATTAATTTTGTGGTTTTAATTTGATAGTGTGCTCTTCTTTTGTATACATCAGTACATGATAAATTGATTACTGTGTTACATTACCAACAGTCCGTGGGCTCAGACAGGCTGGGGATCGCTGCTGTATGGTAGTGTTAGACTTCTTTTACATTTTATTCATATTTGTAAATAACTTTAAATTACAATTTTGGAAATATTGTTTTATATATTTTTAGGTGACTTTACCTCAGAATTGAAGATCACCACCAGCTACTTGAAGTTTGTTGAGGCACATCGAAAGTTACGAGAATTATTCAGCAATTTCCACAATGGTTGTAGCTATGGGCCACATGGGCAATTGCTCAGGGCGCCATTCTCTAGGGGGCGCCGTGAGGGTTGAAAGAACAAAAAATCCCATTTACTAATGCTCAGCGCTCATCGTATCCTCATCAAGTCAGCGCATATGTGTGGCAGATGGGCGCCCTCTACAGGCGTGATACTCGCGCCCCCAACTGGTAGCAACTCCTAGCAAATCGCTGCTCAAACATGATCAAACGTCTACCACGTGATGTGGATCAAACCAAAGGAGTAGCCAGGGGACGAGTTTCGCTAGGCCTCAGTCCTCAGGTTAATTACAGTACAAGGTAAAACATGTAAATTACTACAGTTTCTGCTAAAATATAAAACTTATTTAATTGCTAATATTATAGTATATTAATTACATCGGAGACCAAGAATTTCAAACATGTTATTTCACGACGAAAATGTGAAATAAAAAGGAGGGAATTGTGAGTCGATATGAGTTGGTTTAGCCCCGGTTGCTAGTTGCATGACGGTGGGAGATGATGATGATGATGATGATAATGATAAAAGTGTGTCAACAATACATGGAAAAGACAAAGTCAAAGGCATCGGGTGCACAATTTAGAAAGAAGAGGAGAAACGGGTCAAAGAGAAAGGTATGGAGCTACAGCATCACACATTAACGAATGTTGCTGTAGACGAACTGCTGTTCATTTGTTTTCTTGACTGAGAGTTATAATTGTGTAAATGTGGATTTAAGTCAAATGCAATTTAAGGGGAAATATTTTGGAGCACCTTTCTGTAGTTGGAAGAAAACATTTGTTAACAGTTGTGGGCGCGTGTGTTGAGATGGAGGGAAGGGGGACAGGGAGGGGTTGTACTTGAAGGATATGTGCGCTGCAAAAAAATTATTTTCCATTGTATTTATTGTTCAATTTTTTTGCTTATTTATTAATGTATCTTGTAGGCTTTTGTGGCCATTCTCTAAGTTAATGCATTTTTTTTTAATTTAAAAACATTTTATTTGTAAAGAAAAAAACAGTAGTGGGAATTTGTGTCAGTGGAGGGTGTGGGGTGATGGGTTTGTGGGCAGAACAGCTTCGGTCCACCCAGGGCATCATTCAAGCCAGAACCGCCATTGCATCCATCCATCCATTTTCTATGCCGCTTAGCCTAATTGGGGTTGCGGGGTATGCTGGAGCCTATCCCAGCTGAATTCGGGCGAGAGGCGGGACACACCCTGGACTAGTCGCCAGCCAATTGGAGATTAAAGATATCACTCTCGTCCAGTTACTTGTGTAGGGCTAAGATTTTGGGCGCTGACCACAACAAAAACAACTCCTATGTATGCTGAGAAAATCACCTTTTAATAAAATGCATGATGATAGCATTAGACTACTGAGGGCTCACACTTTGTTTTACAGCACATAATATAATCTTTTATTAAAATTAAAAACATTCATTTACAGTGTGTGTGTGTGTGTGTGTGTGTGTGAAGTAACTGAGGCGCCATTGGGCCAGCTACATGTTTAATGAGATCAACAAGAGTAGAAAAACAGAGGCAACAGACAAAAAGAAGAGTAGGAAAGCAACAGCATCCAACAGGCTCTTTAAAATAATTCCTCTGTACACTATTTACACACACACGCGCATACACACACACACTACAGTACAGCTACACACTGGAGGAGGAGCCTGATGTCGCCTGTCCAAGTGTTTTTGTTGTGGCGCTCAGAGCTGCGCTGATGATGGGGGCAGGAGGTCGATCGAGTCTGGAGGTCAGAGGTCATTAAAGGATTAAAAAAACAAACAAAAAAAACCCCCATTGTGCCGTTAAAAATAGGTGTGGCTGTGAGACAGGAAGTGGTCATCCTGTTCTTCCTCCCCCACAACAGTCTGATCTCCGCGCCCACTCAGTACCACACTGGCAGCCCAAATGGACACCAGTGGGTGAGGTGGACCGAGTGTCCTCCTCAAGCATCCATCAGGGAGGGCGGAGCCAGACAGCACAGGGCCCTGGGCCCTGGGTGGAGTCATCAACGCTTCCTCGTGTGATCCAGTCACATGACTCCAGGCGGGAGGATGGCTGTGGGGGCAGCTAATCAGGTGCACCTGCAGAAGACAGAATGACTGACCTTTAACCTGCAGCATATTCAATGCAGTCATAGTGGCCTTTGACCTATTGGCACCTTACCTTTCTCACCTCCGTGCAGGAGGGTACATGGACGGGGCCGATGCCTGCTGACTGGCGACGATGGCGGAGGACGACAGTCCTAGGGGGGAAAAAAAAGCTAAGGTCACATGACTGTGCTACCTGACTAGAGCCAAGTGCAGCCAGCGGGACAGCGTCTCACCTGAGGCATAGGGCAGGTCGTACTGTCCTGACAGCAGCGGGTATCCCAGGTGATGATGGGAGGGCAGGATGCGTTGGGATGGCGAGGAGCGCGGGCGCTCGCCTTCCCTGTCACGCTCGTGCGGCGTCTTGTCGGGGACGGACGGTGACTTGCTCTTGTATTGGCTGGCATGCTGCTGCAGGAGGTCTAGAGCCTTGGACTCGCCTGCTGGTTTAACTGTGGGGCTGGAACGGGATGCTTTCTCTCCTTCCTCACCTGCCGCTGCCTTCGCCCCGTATGCCGAGAAGGAGTACCCGGCAGGCAGGTAGCCTGAGAACAGACAGTTGTGTATGTGGTGAGGGTGGTGGTCATGGCAACAAGCAGGACAGACGGTGGTCTTACCAGGGTAGTTTTGCATCATAACTGAGGGCACCCCCCTGTATCCGGGGTGTCCAGGCTCGTAAGCCTGGCCATAGGCATAAGGTCCGTGCATGTAGGGCATGTAGCCCTGGTGCTGGGCCAGAGGGGCCGAAAACTGGACATGGGAGGGCCGCACCTCCTTCCCAGCGGCCCGCTGTTCTTCTGGGGGCACTTGTGCCCGCCCCTCCGCCCCCTCCTTGGCCTCCTCTTTATGCGGCCCCTCTTTGGGACGCAGACGCTCCTCCTTGGCCTTCTTGTCGCGCTCCCTCTCGTCCTTCCAGCGCTCGTCCTCCTGGGCTTTAGGGGCCTCAGAGTATTTGTTGGGGTACACATAAGGCCACAAGCGCGAGTCGGGCTCCTGCACAGAGAAATGATGGTTAGCAGGGACCACTGATGCCGTCACAATCAGCAGAAACAACAATGGCGACATACCTGTCTGTACCACATGGCAGATTCCACGCCTGATGGCCGAGCAGACTCTGCTCCCACTTTGGCCTCGTCCTTCCCATGATGCCCTGCTTCGCTCAGCTTCATCTTCAGCCCCTCGGGCTGAGCAACAGACGTCTTGGGGTCCTCACTCTTCACCATGATGACAGACTTGGCCAGCTCTGGCCCCGTCTCCTTGGCTTTGCCTTTGGCGGCCAGGTCAGTGAGGCTGGGGGCTCGAGTCAGGGTGGGTGGGACAGATGCCTTCTGCTTCCACTCGTCTTTCCCTTCTGCCTTCTTGTCTGCCAACCGCTGCCTCTCCTCGTACTGCTGGCGGTAGGCGGGGTTAGAGGCCAGCAGGTGGGCGTGGTAAGCCTGGTCAGGGGAGTAGGAGTAAGGGGGAACATAGTACTGGTTGTAGTAGAGGGGCTGGGCGTACATGTTAGAACGCTGCTGGATAACTGATGGCTGCTGCGCTCCCGGATCCACCTTCCTGTCCTCTTGGGGCTCCACCTTCACTTTACCCTCCTCCACCACGTCTGGCTCCTCCTCCTTTTTAACCCTTCCCTCCACATGAGGCGGGGCAGCAGCCGGGCTGGGGTTAGTGTAGCCAGGGGAGTAGTACGAGTCATAGTTGTGGTAGTAGGGAGACTCCTTGTTGGGCGCTTGAGGTGGAAACAGTGCCTTCTTGGCCCCCTCGCGGGGCCCCTGGTCGGGCTCCGACTTGACCTTTACCCCGTCTACCTTGCCTTCACCATCCTCCCCAGCATCAGAAATGTCTGAGTAGGCGGGGCTGCTGGTTTTGACAGACGCACTGTCAGCCCCGTTTTGGTTGAGGTGGTGTGGGGGGGCACCCTCCACCCTGCTGGCCCCTCCGATCGATGGGCTGGGCGCGTTGTCCGAGAAACTGTAGACTTTGTCAGCCTCAGCCTTGATGCTCGCCAGTCTGCTCTGCTGAGCTTCAGAGGAGCCGTTGAGTAAGGCGTCAGACCCTTCGCCGTACACATCCTCTGGCCTCGTATCTTTCCCAGCACCCTTTGGACTGTCGCACTCCTTACCGCCCTCCCTCTTCTTCTTATCCTTTTTCTTCTTGTCCTTGGCGAGGGCGGGGCTTGAGGCGGGGTCAGCGAGCGAGGGAGGTTTAGGTTGGATGTTTTTCATCTGGGGACTCTTAGGGACAGACTGTACAACAGAGCCCATGGCGGGGGATGATGCCTGCAGGCTGTAAGGGGAGGGGCTAGGGCCAGTGGGGGCCACAGGGCGACTGGGCTTCACACCCTTCTGAGTCATTTTATCAACTTTGGCGCTCACCGCTGTCTTCTTGGCTTTCCTGTCGTCCATGCAATCGTTACTCGCCTCGTCGGTCAAACACGCCGCCTCCTCGCCACCATCCGTCCCCTCGGGCTCAGCCTCGCTCATCTTCTTCTTACCCTGCTTCGATGTCTGCTTCGCCGATGAAGGGGAGGGAGCATCAAAGCCTCGCCCTTTAGGCGTAGTCGAGCGAGCTGGGGAGATGGCAGCGCCGTTGCAGGATGCGGGATCAGGATGGAGGGCGGGCTCTTCACCGTATTCACTGTCCGCGTCTTGGTCCATTCGGACATCATGCTCGTTGTGAGCGCGTGCCTGGTGGTACTTCAGCCCATTGATGTGTTTATATTTCTTGTTACAGTTGGGATGAGGGCAATCGATGAGCACGGGGGAAGGGCAGGTCCTGTCCAGTGGGGGCGGAGCTGGGGGGTCAGATTTCCCTCCATGGAGTGGGGCCACAGTGCCAGTAGAGTTGGTTCTCATGCGCTTGGACGCCTTGGTGTCCTCAGAGCTGGAGGTGGGTTCCATGTCAGAGGCAGGCTTGGTCTTCCTCTTGGCAGAGGAGGGGCTGGCCTTGGCATCCTCCACGCTACCTGCCGTCTGGCTACCTCGACGACCTTTGCTGCTGGCGGCGGCCCCACGCGTCTTGCTGCTGCCTTTGTTGTCAGAGGACGTGCTGTTGTCGTTCACAGGCGCGTTGCCGCTGGGTCTCATCCGCTTCCCTCGACCACGCCCGCTTCTCATATCGACATCGCTTGTGGGAGAATCGCAGAACCTGAAAGAGACGCAGCGTTGTTGACAGGAAGCTGAGTGCCCAAGCGTTTGTATACGAATGACGGCTGTCAGCAAACATGTGGACAAACCTTGGTGGGGCCCAGTCATGCCGGGTGCAGTCCAGCAGAGTCCCAACATACGTCTTATTTCTCCAGGTCACGTTGACCACCAGCATGCCTGCAGATGGTAACAAGACGACATATGGACATGTGAGCTAAGCGATCTAAAGAGGAACTGTCGAGTGAGGACGTCCCTTGGCGAGGTAAAAAAAACAGCAGTAAGAGGTCTAGAAGTAGTTGACCATGACATCTAAGCGTATGAACGAGTATCAGAGGAATCCTCACCATCTTCAGTCTCCTGCCACACAATGCCCTCCAGGTTGACACTGGTTCCGGGCTCACAGGGTCCCAGGCATTCGGGCTCGGTGGCCAGCGCAGCATCCGCTGTGTTGACCGCCACAGACCGCGTGCGCACCATGATCTGTTCGCAGGAAGACGAGATGTCGCTGTGGGCCACAGGGGCAAGGAGGTGAAGTGGGGGAGGAGCAGGGGTGGAAGAGGGGGAATCCATCTGGGGGGTGCAAAAGACAGGTGAGACTCCAAACATTTGGCACTAAAGGTCAAAGGTCAACCAGGAAGATGCAGACATTCCACTCATTTTTGTACACAAACAGCTGCCTCATTCCAAACACAAGACACCTTAGCTACATAGAGTCCAACACACACCGAGTCTGGGTTCTGTCTGAGCTTCCTTCTTCTGAGGGAGTGTTTCCTTGCCCCCCGTATGGCCTTCACTTGGTGGTCTTCAATGTGACAGTCCAAAGAGGACAGAACCAGAAGAAAGTGGTCTTACCTTGTCGGCACACAGCATCTTTTTGAGCTTCTTGCATTCGCCATTGTCCATGCCCTCCTCCTCCTCGTCTTCCTCTTCCTCTGTCGTCATGGTGACAGGCTGGCCAATCCCCACAGAGTCCAATGCTACGTGACCCATGTGCTCAGCCATCTCAGAGTTCTGTTGGCCCTCAAAGGGGCTGGCGCGGGGGCCCCCCGGAGGTAGGAGCGGGGTCCCTGGCTCCTTGTCAGCATTTGTCTCCATTTTGTCCTTTTTGGTCTTTGCAGACACACTGTCTTTGTCCTTCTTGACGCCTGCGAGGACACGGGAGGCTTTGCCTGACTTGTCACTTCCCTTAGTCAGGGTGGAGTTGAGGTTTTGTGCAGCAGGGTCCCCGGGGGACCGACCCGGAACCTCCTTCTTGACGGTGTCCACCACAGCAGTCTTAACGCCTTCTTTGGAGTTCTTAGTACGTTTGGATTTGGATTTGCTGTCCTTCCCGCCACTCACGGGACTCACAAACTTGATATTGTCGGGCAAAGCGGCCACGGCACTGGGGGGAGCGGCCATGCCCCCGCCCTCCTTGCTGCTTGACATCTCCAGTTTGTCTTTCTCCAAGTCGGCGTCCAGGTCAATGATCAGATTGCCAACACCGATGTCCCACTCATCGCCGCTGTCGTACGTGTCCACCGCGTTGGAGTCCACACCTTTCCCGCCTGCAGGGCCGCCGCTGAGGGACATCTTAGTAGGGGCGTCCCCGGAGCGCTGCAGGGGGGTGGGGGGCCGCCGCCGGAGGGCGCTCCTCCCAGCCGCAGGACGCCTCCTCAGGGATGGACCCGACGCCGCCTCCCTGCTGCCCGCATGGCCTCCTGTGCATAGGGAAAAACATGTGGTCAGGAATTCTGGGAGAAAAAAAATCCAGTGTTTGCATCCCATGCCTGCTAAATGCACGAAGACACGTGAGCCAACAAAATTACCTACCACTTGGGATGGTCTGATCGGCCAATTTCTGTAAAAGACACACGACTGGCATATGAAGATAGATGCCTTTCAAAGCCAATCACAAAAGCCGATTGGTTTGTAGGTTTGGCACGTAGGGTTGCCAACACCATATTGAGCCGGCACGGGGCACTTTGCCCCGTATTGCCATGAGAATCAACACTATTCTGTAAAACCTCAATGGTTTTAATTTGACAGCTTGAAACAGGCTACGTCAATTGATGCCAGTGTGTTTATCAAACCTATTGCTGTTCGACTTTTCTTGCATCTTCGTTTACATGCTTTGCCGAGCTGGCAGCTGGCAGCATCTAGCATCTAGCTAGAGCAGGGGTCACCAACATTTTTTCTTGTGAGAGCTACTTGTAGAAAATGAAAATGGCCACGAGCTACTCATTTTTGTAGAAATGATTTTCATACCTTATTTCAACCCAAACAAAGCAAATATGCTTGTTTTACCAAAACATTCACAAAATGCTGGTATCCACAACTTATTTTATGTTTCAGAATACTTTTCTTTCTAGTGTTCTCACATTATTAACTGAAAGCCTGAATGAAAAGCAAGCTTGCGGGCACTTCATGTGGTCGTGGGGGGCTACCTGGTGCCCGCCGTGTTGGTGACCCCTGAGCTAGAGTTATCTGCCAAACTTCTCGTCTGACTCCAAATGTGACTTTTTACCACGGTGACATTTTTTCTTAAAAACAAAGTTAGTTTTGAGCTCGTTTTTGTCCCACGGGGAAGTGGATACCACGTTCATGGGGTATGTACTAACTTTTTCAAGTGCCACTGAACAATTTTGCTCTTTTGTTGTCATTATACCAGCGTTTCCACTACATGTAACTGATCTTGGCGCTGTACCACTGCAAAATAAAAGCCGCCACACCTTAAAAACTAGTTTTTTTAAAGAAAAAAACTTGCAAACAATTTTAAGTAATATAATGAATACACACACACACACAGAGCTTATTATTTACGCATATATTGACCACAATTAGTTTGAAATGATTAAAAATATTTCACTATGCATGCACCGGAATTGTCCGTCTGCCTTGGTGGCACTAGACCAGTGACCAGATACGCAACACACTTGTGTTGACTTTCACTTAGTTTCTTATTATCGGGATAATGACCAATAGCCCATAAAATCTGTAGTCAACTGACAGCTTGTCACATGCTAAGCCTGCATGCATCTATGCCAGCGTGTGTGATCGACCACGTTTCAATAGCATTCCACTTTCTGGCATGTTTGTTTACATGCCTGGCTGGTGGCATATAGCCAACTCGGAGCTACAAGTGGCTATTACGTTCATGGGATACATTGATCATCATCACAACTTACTTTGTTAAAGTTTGCTTCACAATCTTATCATTGTAATACTTATGGCTCGTCTTCAAAACGTAGTGTGTACAGCTTTAGACAGTGACGCTATCACATGGGTCTCCAGCAGGTAGCACGTAAGCTAGCAGTATAGCTCTCCAGCTGATGTTGAGTAGTTCACCAAAGAATATTTGCTTCACCTCTGTATTTTTTTTTTTTTTATAAAAGTGTTCTATTCAGACATGACACAGGTTAGTGGAGATGTGCTTTGTAAATAAAGTGCCATTTAAATGTTGGCAGTGCACTCAGCAACATTTCCATGAAATTAACAGTAAATAAAACAAATAGTTGACAGCTCCAATAGTGATTAAAGTTGGGAGACCCCTGCAACCTGGACACTGAATTTATTCTGTTTTAAGTTAAGTAGGTCACATTACTATTTAATACAAGATATTTATTTGTATCATTTTATTTTGTTAATTTTGTTATTGTGAACTTAAAATTTAATTATGAAACAATTAATTTACCATGTATTCGTATTACTCCTTAAATTCAGGTTTGTGTCAAATAGTCCAAAAATCGTTTCACAAAAATAAAAGGCAAAACCTCCCCAAAAAACTATCCGCCAAAATTTTTATTTTTTAATAAATACCTAGGGCCAGGGGCCCTTGGAATCGTCTAACGGCGGCCCTGGCCAATAGCACTCATCATAAATAAATGGAAAAAGGTACAGTTAATCCAGTGCTTCTAAAATAGGGGGGTGCGGTGAACTGTCAGGGGGGACTTTCAATGTTAGTGCAAACCTGCCATCATGTATGAATTTGACAATCTCACTCATGGATGACCGGTATGGGAATCGGCAGCATAAAGCCCTGATCGGAGCATCCCTAGTCACCACCTTTCAACGTCTGGCCCAATTGACCTGTGACCTGGAGTGGAAAGAATGTTACTCTGAGCCAGTCAGAAGCAGACTCCCGATTCTGCTTCCAGAGGATGACTAGCCAGATGGTCAAATGACAGGTAAAGAAGGGGCGGGGCTAATACATGCCCAAAGACGTCACACCAGAAGATGATCATGATGATTGCAGGATGACCAAGGACAGAACCGGCCAGAATGGAGTGGAGCGTATGAATGACATCTTCATGACGTCTTCATCACAGTGAAGACAAGAAGACACGGGCTGCCAGGGAGCGGCTGGTGAACAGCTTGACCAGGTGAGGACGGCTGAATGTGGGACATGTCAGGCCAGGCTACCAGTTCACTCTGCCATTTGAGTGCAGGCAACAACTCCCTGTGGACACAGGTGTCCACTTTTGTCTCACATATTGTAGTCGGCATGCATTACTCCTCATTCGTAGCATGATCTACCGTGTTGACAAACTGGCAAACAAGCTTGTTAGTACTACAAACGTGGAGAAATGTTAGTAACCGTTTTAGGCTACCTTATATTACCAAATTTGGCTTCGTGGACAAACATTTAAACGTCATGGGACTCCAAAGTTAAGGACCTAGGAATAAAGACTAAACAGTGTATCACGCAGCTAGCTTGCGTTAGCCACATTTCGAACGTGTTCGTGATTTTGGCCACAAATTAACAGGCGCAATTCTTATAATATCCACTTAATTCAAGTGTTCGCATGCCAAGAGTAAAATAAAATGCGAAATTTGCCTTTTTAAAGAGAGCATTTTTCCACAGCTGGCATACGTAGCTAACGCAGATGCTAATTCTCGACTCAAGCTAACTCGGTAGCTAGCTGCTAGCTTGTTAGCAGAGACGAGCCATCGGCCTGTGTGTCGCTGTCAGTTAGTTTGAAGCGAATCTACATACAAAAAGAACCTTACAGGTCTATCTGGGTGACACTGCCTTCTATAAACACACACAACAATGCTGATCTATGAGGCCAGCATCGAATATCTTTTCAGTATTGAGCGTTATTTATGCAGCCAGAAAGAGGCCCTCGGTGGCCCGCTACACGACTAGGGAGATCCATTATCGGACGGGTCTGTTTAGCTCTAAGAACCGCTATTGCCGCTGCTCTGTAATAGCAATAATTTAACCCACTTGCTCTTACAAAATCAAGCTTTATAAGAAGTGGCGTCAGACTTTTAGTTCCAATCCAAGTATTCATCTCGGCGGTTTATGTAGTTACCCAGTATGAAGCCCGTATTTGTCGAGTGAGACACTTAAAACGCATGTTTGCAAGCTTGTTTGTATTAAAATGCACCACTGGTGTCGTTTCAACGAATGTGTACACTTTAAACTGTGTACTTTAGTCACATGATGTGTATGTAGCCTTTGGACCGGAGGCGTTATTTGCTACCTGCAACAGCCAGAAAACATCCCAAATGTGGATTTGCAGCTCTAACCACACACATACAGTAAACAAATTGAGGCTAAATAGTGTGTTGAATAATAAAGTCACACACAAGATGCCAACTAAAAGACAAAACTAGCAGGTCAGACGAGGACGTGTCCGACGATGGAAGCATAGCTTAGCTCCCCGGTGTCTTCAGACAAAGACGGCAGCTAGCCCGCTGAGCTAGCAAACCTCAGCTAGCTGGCCCGCGTTTAATCCCACCAGGAGACACGGCCTGAGCACGTCCACTTACCCCGTTTATAATCCAAATCCACACGCCGTTCATGTGCACTCCATAAATCCTAACCGAGCCAGGAAAAAGTGCGAAGAGACAAGCACCCAGCAGGCGGAACAGTCAACGTGCTCCCGGCTCACTGGACCGCAGCCATCACACGGCCCCCCGTCCTGCGCTCGACTGCACCGCCGCGACACACTGCCTCATCCTGCGGTTCAATACTCCACCCAGGGGGGACAGGGGACTAATCCTGGGTGTCCCATTAGTGGTCGTGATAGTCCTGATGTCTACCCAAAACAGCGTTATTCCGATTTAAAGATAGCCAGACTGCACGAGACAAACAGCACAGGAGCTAAATGGCTGATTGGTACGAAGCTAGCAAAACACGGAGGACTGGATCACCATCTGACTGGACTGGAGTGAAGAAAAAACACATGGAACAGTGGATCAACGGCCCACTGGAATGGAGTGCGGTCTGGTTGGAGTTTGTTTGGATTTTCTCCGGGTCATCCGGCTTCCTTCCACATCCCCAAAACATGCATCTTTGGTTAATTGGAGACACTAAATTGTCTAGGTGTGAATGGGAATCATTGTTTCACTATGTTCCCTGTGATAGGCTGGTGACCAGTCCAGGGTGTACCCTGCCTCTCACAAGTCACCCATAAGACACAAGAGAAAATGGATTGATGAATAAATGTAAATGTTTGAGAACCTTCATTATAAAAGTGTTCAATCCATTAGGGGGCAGCATTGTACCAGATAGCAGATAATGGATGATGAATTATGAATGCTGTTTCCATGGCAACATACAAACTAAACCAAAGTTACAGTGAAGGGAAATGTACACTAACAAGAAGCAGCCCCTGCCGCCTGTCAGCAAACGCTACCAGCCAGATGCCTGGGACCACCAGCGCAATTACCAGCTGCATCGCACTAGGGTATGTGTCTGCTTGTGTGTGTTATGGTCGCGTGATGTCAGCTTACAAAGTGTCAACATTAATGTGGACACCTGTCCAGGTAAGCTCCGCCGTCCCTGTGGTCAACACAAAGGGAACGAGCATGCCCGCTCACATGCAACGCAACCTGAAAAAATTGCAGGTGACAACAGACCCTTCTTATTCTACTTCAGAAGCTTATTTGCATCCGCGTGAGCCAAAAGGGGGGAAAATGGTTCTGTCAGAATGAGGATGAATGAGCTGTTAATCATTGTTAAAGTAGCACTAAGGGACAACTAGCTTTTTGTGTGCACAGCTCCCCCTGTACGGGTGAAGTGTAATTGACTTGTGGGCTGTTGATTGATTGGATTCTGGTATCACACACGTGGCTTAGTTCTTGTTAACAATAATGTCAAGCTAAGATAACAAAGCTAAGCTGAACTCTAGTATGTGCTCAGCTGCAGGATGAGCGTCGAGCCACCATCGAGCGAGACAACCTCCTACTAGCCTCCAGCCTGGCCCGCATAGACGATTCTAGAGGTCTGGTGGACCATAAGAATGAGTACAAGCCCAGGAGGTTAGAGTGAATGTACAAACCATGTTTTGTTGCGGCATTTTAGTCGACAACTGATGACTATATTTGTGACTGGCGAAAACTAACTCTGCATCTTCAGTCTGAATGCAGACAAGCGGCGAGCGGAGCTTCTGTTGGTCAGTCGGCAGAATCTGAACATCTACCAGCGAATTACAGCATGTCAGTCCAAGTACCGCCAGCAGCTCTGGATGGACGACTGGGAGAAGGCTCAGCAAAGGCGGAACAATATTTCCCGTTACCCACAGGGCTCTGACAGGTGCTTGTGTCATCCAAACTCTGCTTGATGAGTGCAACGTCACCGTCAGGTGACAACACTCATGTCCCATATTGTGTTTTTTTTTCAGATTTCAGAAGTCAAACAAGAAGTTGAAGTTTGCCAGTGCAGAAGAAAGCAATGACTCAACTCGTCGATGACTCGATGCTCGTTTATTGTTTTCATCGAATAAATCAACTTGAAATGTTTAACTTTTTTTTTTGCTCCACTGTTTGAAGTTACAATATTGTACAGGATTTGAACGCAGCACAATCCAACATTTATAGAAGGAAAATAAATACATACTGGACGTGACCTATGATTGTTACACTCACACAGCACTAAAATCTTTTAGCACATCTACAGTATGTGCAGTAAAATTATGGAGTGGATTACGTCAGCAAGTCAGACAATGTAGGTAAGAAACAGTATGAAGATGGTGTTTACAAGGTACATGAAAGAAGAAAGCTGAGAACCACATTGTCTCCCTATTCCTGAATTATTTATATGGTATCTGTCATATATTCTATATTTTTTATATAAACTGCTAAAAAAATTAATGGAACACTTAATCACAATGTCAATCACACTTCTGTGAAATCAAACTGTCCACTTAGGAAGCAAAACAGTTCAATTTCACATGCTGTTGTGCAAACGGAATAGACACCAGGTGGACAGCAAGACACCCTCAATAGTAATAAATTTGATTTCCACTGATAATTTTTGTGTGATTTTGTTGTCAGCACATTCAACTATGTAAAGAACAAAATATTTAATCAAAATATTTTATTCATTCAGATCTAGGATGTGTTATTTTAATGTTCCCTTTATTTTTTGAGCAGTGTATTTAACTCTGTTAAGCATGTTTGAAATAAACCAAACTGTTACATTGCATTTCTTCCCACAGCGAGCGACTGATCCAATGTTTGGTCACTAGGGGGCGCCCAAACAGAAGCTCATAGCTGATCTTTGCCCTGCAGTGGGATAATGCCTGAATTAATGATGTCAACACCTGGAAGCAGTTAAGCAGTGACTGTCTGGAAAGCTCAAGCGCCAGAAGCAACACTGACCTTCAAAGGCAGAGCAGCTGGTCTTTTTTATTTATTTTTTTTAACTTGACTTAATGAACATTCCAGAAGCAGCACGCTCTCCTTTTTAACTGCAACACCTCTTATTTTGCAACCCCAGTGGCTGAGTGGTGCTAAATCTTCTGTTTGGACACCGACACATCAGCAAACAATCCACAAATGTTGAATGGAGGCAACTGGACTCCGTTTCACCTTTCGTCCAAAAGGCTTCCTCAGGTCTACAATTTTAAATGTACAGTTTTCCTTTTAAATGGCTTGGTTGGTGTGTTCCCTTGGCATTGTTATTGTGGCCTGGCATGTCCGTCTTGCATAACAATAGGTGGCAAAACAGCTCGTTAGTGACCACTCTTCCTATTGAATGAGACAATATTTGGAGGAGAGATGTCAGGATATTGTTGTAAGCAGATGATAGGTGATGGCACAAACCTCCTCCTCTGTTTAGGGAGTGGCTATCTAGTTTGACATAGATGCCTCTTTTCACACGTCTTTCAAACTAGCTGTCCTCTCTATCTAGAATATGGATATTTTCCTCAAAGCAGTGTCTCTTCTCTTTGAGATGCAAATGAACTGCTGACTGTGGGGCAGGGAAGGACGCCTCAATATCGAGGCGACACACAGACCAGTACCTGCTCTTTGACTCCTATCACGACTGGAACAAAAGCTTGGGATTGTCAAAACCCTGAAGGACAGAGCAGAGAAGACCCCCACCACTGACAACTAAAGACAGGAGGAGAAGACACACATCACAAAGGCTCCTTCTAACTGTGGGTATCTTAACTGGGCCTTTGTCAAGTCCCGCACAAGAAGAAGGGCCACTACACCTGAGCCTGAGGATAGAAACCCGAGACGGAATGGGGTGGTCTCGTGGCTGGTTTGTCAGAGACACTCAGAAGAATTTTTTCCAAACATAACACATCGATGCATTTCAAACCCACTAACATCCTCAGACAAAAACTGGTTCACCTCAAGGACAAAATCCCAAGAAGCAAACTCGGCAATATTGTTTATGCAGTGCAGTGTAGTGAGGAGTGAAATGGCCTCTACATTGGAGAGACCCTTATACAACCCTTATGCAACTCTTATACAAACGCATGGCACGACATTGGAGAGCAGTTTCTTCAGGCCTCGATTCAGCAGTTAATTTGCATCTCAAAAACAAGGGACCTTACTTTGAGGACGATGATGTCTACATTCTGGATAGGGAGAACTGCTGTTTAGAAAAAGGTGTGAAAGAAGCCATTTATGTCAAAACAGAGTTGGAAGTTTGTGCCATCGTCTGCTTAAAAATATACTTAGAACTGTCCTCTAAAAATTTTCCCATTGGAAATGGGAATGGCCTATTGCTATGCAGGACGGTTGTTCACCAGCCACGCCGGATGACAATAACAGCAACGCTATTGGTACCACCCCCAGGGGACACATCCACTAGGGATATAAATACGGAAACTCCACACCTAAATTTCACATGGGAAGAAGCCTTTTGGACAAAAGGTGAAACGTCTTCCACAAACTAGAGTCCAATTGCCTTGGTTCATTCTCCTTTACCATGGCCTGGGTGACAGTCTCCACAGACCTCAGAAAACAAAAAAATATTTATTGTTGTGCGTCCAACATGCACAAAACACCAAAAATAGTCCCTTAAAGAGGTTAAGAGAGCAGGTGGGAGGACACCTGTGTGAACGTCTGGTGGCATGCTGCGTTCACTGACACCCTCAGGAGGACTCTTGAGTCTGCTTTGTGTTAACAGTGATTCGCTCTTTCCACTTGTTTTTTCCAACAGAAGCACTGCATGCGTGTGCGTGTGTGTGTGTGATAGACACGCTGTGTGTTTTCATTAGACAATCATTTCCAAGAGCAACATTCTTTTCAACGAAAAGTGGTCGCTTGAATGTCATGTAAGTTTGTGTAAGTGTGTTTAACATTCTTTTGTGAAGTTGCATGAAAAACATGACTGACTGTGTTGTTGCATGCTCTGACCCACAGGGAGCAGTGTACTTAAATAATTTAAACTTGGACCCACACCATGAATGATCCATAATAATTACTTGTTTCTGTTAAAGTGAACAATAACAACTTCCTGTTTGTTACCATCAAACAGGAAGTGGTTCTTCAGGTTGGTCCAGTAGGGTG
Source organism: Dunckerocampus dactyliophorus (assembly GCF_027744805.1). Lineage (NCBI taxonomy): Eukaryota > Metazoa > Chordata > Actinopteri > Syngnathiformes > Syngnathidae > Dunckerocampus > Dunckerocampus dactyliophorus. The sequence continues at coordinate 25,288,553 of NC_072823.1, read as the reverse complement.
CATTGCAGGGTTTTCTGAAGGTAAACGTTGAAGCGGCGTTGTTACTTACTGTGTCTTTAAGAGGGTGCACCATGTGCTCCTTGTTAAGCGCTGGTCACCTGGCTGTGGTTCCCTTGACACCTTCACATGTGGTCTTCGGCACCTGCAAATTGGATGCATTTCCTGTTTTGAGCTCCAGTGTGATAGGTGGATTTGGAGGCTTGTCGTGTGTGTGTGTGTGTGTGTGTGGACAAAGCCCCGCCCCCCTCCGAATAAAAACAATAAGAGAGCACTGATCTGTCAGAGCGCGTGCTGTGTCTCTGTGGATACACTCATGGCTGCATCCCGCCTCCTGCTGCTGATGTGGACCTGCTGCCTCCTGCCAGGTGAGACAACCTTTGTCATGTGACTGCATGCCACGCTCTGTTGCCATGGTGACCACATGCAGGCGCATCCTCTTATACTGTATCCTGAATACATGTTCTTTCATAAATTATCGCTTATTCATAAAAGTTAATTAGGAAGTCAGGACAGTTCAGGACTGTGGCCTCTGACCCCAGCAAGGTGAAAGGTCACATGGTATCTTAACAGGACAGGAGAAGGCTAGCAAATGTTGAGTCTTTCGCATTGTTTCATCATTCCCATCTTAACCTGATTAGCGGCTGCATTTTGCTATGCTTCCAACTTGGACTTGAATTTTTTAAAAATTTATCGACAACCAGAAGAGCCCAAGAAAAGTTACACACCCTGAAATCACTGATGGGGAGATTTACAGATGTTAGGACCAAGGTCTAACAGGGAAAGTCCCAGATGTGTTCTAAAGGAGGTCATCAAGCTTAGATGATCATGATGATGAGGTGTTTAATAGCTACTGCAGTGACGTCAAGGGTTTTTTTGTCTTCCAGATGTAGACATTTGCTTCAACTTCAACACAAAGCACTTGAAGATCTTCTCCGGTTCACAAGAGACCCAGTTTGGCTACACGGTGCAGCAGCACCAGGCTGGAGGACGACAGTGGTGAGAAGATTCTGGAAACACCTTCTATATGTCTCTCCGCCCCTTTTTGCCTCATTTCTGATGTCTGTTAGTGGTCCATGCCAATGGCTATCATTCATGACTTTTTGTTTACACCTTGTCTCGTTGTTACATAATGTTTTATTTCCCTTTCTCATGGTCACATGATCTCATTGTCAAGTGCTCTCAAAACTACTCTCATGGTCATATGATCTCATATTCCTTTCTCTCCGAGTCACATCATATCATACTGCCTCTTTGCTCATTGTCACAAGAGCCCATCTTTCTTCCTCTCATGGTCACATGATCTCATTTCTACTTCTCATCGTCAAGTGCTTTCATAGTTACTCTCTCATTGTCACATTATCTCATATTTATTCTTCTCATGGTCACATGACCTCATTGTCAAGTGCTTTCATATTTCCTTTATCATGGTCACATGATCTCTTACTTCCTCCTCGTTCATTGCCACATGACCTCATATTCTCTCCTCTCTCTCATGGTCACACAATCTCTTATTTCCACCTTTCTCATGGTGGTCACATGGTTTCATCTTCCTTCTCTTGGTCATACAATCTCATATTTCCTCCTCTTCTGGTCACGACACAGCATTTCCTCATGCCATGGTCAAATAATCTCATATTTCCTTCTATCATGGTCACATGATCTCTTTTCCACCTTTCATTGTCAAGTGCTCTCGTATTTCCTCTCTCATGGTCACATAATCTCATATTATCTCCTCTCTCTCTTGGTCACACAAACTTATAGTTCCACTTTTCTCACGGTGGTCACATGATTTCATATTCTTCTCTTGGTCATATCTCATTTTCTTCTGTCAGCTCATATTGCTTCCTCTCTCATGGTGGGCACAGGATCTCATATTTTCTTCCCTCTTGTGGTCATATGATCCCATATTTCTTTTTCTCATGGTCACATTATCTCATGTTTCCTCCTTTCTCATGGTAGTCACATGAGCTCATATCGCTTCCATGGCCATGGTAGTTACGTGCGCTCATATTTTCTCATGGTCACGCAATCTCATATATCCGCCTCTCATGGTCACATGATCTCATATTTTCTTCTCTCGAGGTCACATGATTTCATATTTTTTCTTATTCCACAAGTGAGCTGATTCCAGAGAATGTAGTTCCTCCATCCAAGGAACATTCCTTAGAAGCAGCTGGACGGCATAAGTCAGTTTCATGTGTTCCACATGGTCCGTCTTCACCCTCAGTATTGCCACCTCATCTTCATGACCTTCATGGGACTCGAACAAACGTCTCCAGTAGTTGTGCTGCTTCGGGTGTGATTTGCATATGTTCCTGTAGATGGGAGCAGAAGAACATGAGTGGTGCAGTGCATTGTGGGATAGGAGGAGATGTTTTTTAAGAGTAAACAGGAAGCAGTGTGGACATGTTGAAGTTTAATGATGTTAATGATGCACGGTGATGTGACTCAGCCATCTTCCCAGAAGCCGCACATATCTTTGTAGCAGCCAGCAGGGTGTCATGTGCATATGTCACTAAAGAGAAACAGCTTTGATTGGCAGGTGACTCAGTGTTTGCCCGTGGCTCTGCCCCTCTTCTGCCATGTGGCATGAATGATCATCAAAGGATAAAAACATGGCCCCCACTATTGGCCCCCCACTTTTAATGAACTGTGTGTTTACTCCCCAGGCTGCTTGTTGGTGCCCCCCTCGAGTACACGGGCAAGCAGCAGACTGGCGATGTGTTCAGGTGTCCGCTGGATCAGGGAAACTCCACTGACTGCAGCCCACTCAACTTGGGTGAGCCACATGGCTGACTGATGCCCCACCCACTCTAAGTTTTTAGTAAATAAAACTCCTAATGTGAACTGATGTGCTGTCCCCTGATCAGGAAGAGTGTCCCTGGAAAACGTGTCGGAGAAGAAAGATGGGATGCGTCTGGGAATCACGCTGAGCTCTGTCCCTCAAGACAGCAGCTTTGTGGTGAGTCACATGACGGCACACCAGTGAGATGCCAAACGATGTAACGCATCATCTTTGTGCTTCCCATTTCAGACTTGCGGGCCACTCTGGTCTCACGAGTGCGGAAGCTTCTTGTACAGCAATGGGATCTGCATCCGTGTTGAACAAAACTTCCAAATGTCGGACACCATTGCTCCTGCCTTCCAGAGTAACTCCGCCTCCCATCTGTCAGTCTGTCTGTCTTTCCAAATGTCCCTGGTGACCACTTACGTCCTACAGGATGTGAGACCTTCATGGACTTAGTGATTGTTGTGGACGGCTCTAACTCCATCTATCCGTGGTCTGATGTGCGGGACTTCGTCACAAACATCCTCAACAAGTTCAACATCAGCCCGCAACAGACACAGGTAGGTTCCTAACAGTGCATGGTCGGTGGTAACAATGACAACATGCTGGTGGCTTCATAGGTGGGCGTGGTGCAGTACGGGTCCAAGGTGGTCCATGAGTTCCGACTGGGCGAATACCAAACATCAGACGAGGTACTCGAGGCCGCCAGGAGCATCCAACAAAGGGGCGGTGAGGAGACCAGGACGGCGCTGGCCATTGACGTGGCAAGGTGTGACCAATGCGGGCACCAGTCCACAAGCACATTTTTAGTCACATGACTAAGTGTTGTTCTTGGCTCTACAGGTCACAGGCATTCCAAAGTGGAGGCCGGCCTGGCGCTCATAAGGTGATGATTGTAATCACAGATGGAGAATCTCACGACAGCCCTCAGCTAGTGGACGCCGTCACCGCCAGCGAGCGGGACAACATCACCATGTACGCCATAGCGGTGAGTGCCTCCCTTTGGACACCTATGTAAATACCACCAATCCATTTTCTGTATGGTTCCTCACATGAGTGTTTTCCAGGTTCTGGGGTACTACAACCGGCGGGGCATCAACCCGGAGGCATTTCTCAATGAGATCAAGTTCATCGCCAGTGACCCGGACGAGTCGCACTTCTTCAATGTGACGGATGAGGCGGCGCTGAAGGACATCGTGGACGCTCTTGGAGAGAGGATCTTCTCTCTGGAGGGTGAGCGCATGTTCTGCTCAGAAGCTTTACTAGAGAGGACGGGACCTTTTTAAGTGTTTTTGTCGGGTAGGAACCAGCAGTCTGGGTCAAGGTTTTGGCCTGCAGATGGCACAGGCGGGATTCTCTTCACACGTGGTCGAGGTGAGTCCACCAGGTCATGTGATGTGTTCAAATGCTCAGCCAGGTAATGCTCATTCCTGCTGGCTGTCTGCTGTGATGAACAGAACACGATAAGGACCACATTGCTCTGTCACGTCCTCTCTGGTGCTGTGATGGAATTACTTCTGAGAAGCTTCTGGAAAAGCTTCTGTTGGGTCCAATCCAGATAAAACGCTACAAAGTTCTGGTGTTGGAATGAAGGGGTCACCATGGAAATGCTCTTTGCAGAGCAGATTCCACATTCCACAGTTTCCCGCTGTGTCAGTTTCAGGTATCAGAGGGAGAAATGTGAAATTGGGTTGAGGGGTCTGGTGTGGAAAGCAGATGCTGCTCACATTGGGAAGTTCTGCCAAGCATGTGCTCCTTTTGGACTTCTCTACTGAACCAGCGGGCCAGGAACGTCATTTCCAGTTTTACAATTCCCTTCAAAACAAAACTGAGATGACACAATTTGGGTTTCCTAGCAACTGCATCAACAAACAAACTTTGTCGTGTGTCATGTGTGCTTGATCAGAACCATCAGAACCAGTCACCTCATTAGTCCACGTGTCCTCCTCAGGATGGAATTCTGCTCGGAGCCGTTGGCGCTTACAACTGGAATGGTGCCGTGCTGAAGCAGGCCAAACAACAGAAGGTGGTTCCTCCCAAATCGGCGTACGACAATGAATTTCCAGAGGAGCTGCAGAATCACGGAGCCTACCTTGGTATTCCACCTTCTCACATCAGTGCCATCAAGGGAAATGAATGCCAGTCTGGACTGTTCCCCTCCAGGTTACTCATTGGGATCGCTGCTTTCCTCCGGAGGCTCTCAGGTGTTTGTGGCTGGAGCTCCAAGGTTCAACCACAGCGGGAAGGTTATTACATTCACCTTGGACAACAACGGCAACATGACCATTCTGCAGGCGCTGCTGGGAGAGCAGGTCCAAACATGCATTACTTTTTGATCAAACTTTAAAACACATCATTTAAAAATGTACTGAACATCTATGTGTACATGTGTGCATGCGCCAGATTGGCTCATATTTCGGCAGTGTGTTGTTAACGATGGACGTTGACAGAGACGGACAAAGTGACATCCTCCTGGTGGCAGCACCCATGTACTGCAGTCACGGCTGGGAGGGAGGAAAAGTATACATCTACACCGCTACACCTCAGGTACACACGCTTACGCACACACATACACACACACACACACACACACACACAGGTACACACATGTACAAAGGAGTAACATGATCATTATACTACTAACTGACTGACTAACTCACTATATGTAAGTAACTAATGAAGTACTATTATCGAGCTCAAGTGCAGACTATTGTGAATGTTTGGGATTGGTGCCTGCTAACTGATTAACTAACAAAGCAACTTACTAAGTAATTGACTGAGCTATTAACCAATTTAACAACTAGCTAACTACTAAATATCCGAATGACTAACTAACTGAGCAACTACTACCCTACTAACTGACTGATTACTATCTAACGCAGGCCTCACCCACCCGTCGATTGCTACCACTGATCGATCTTTAGGACTTTGCCAGTGGGCCGCGAGGATGTTAGAAAAAAAAAATATATTAATACATTAGTGCCCTCCCCTCCCTGAGAGTGACCAACATGCACGCATTTTGACCACTGGACATGCCCGTACGCCTCGCTGCCCTCGAGGCAGCTACCCACAAGCTCCCCGTCCCCAAAACCCGGCCGGAGATACACCGGCTCCCCTCGCCACGCTAGTAAAGGTTGAGTGAGACACGTGCAGAAGGGTCGAACAAGAGGGAGAGTGACTGAGCGCACAGATGTGCTTGAGAACACAGGTAGTTGTTGCACGTTAATATGACTCAAAATCTGCCTTTGCTACCTCAGAATTAAGACACAAATATAACTCCATAGATGTGCACATCCAAAAAAAATCTTCGAGCTGCAGCTCGTTAGGGCTGACTATTGTAACGCATTGACCAGTCTCTCTCTCCACACCACCGCTCGCCCAAGCCCGGTTGTAATTTGCTTATAGAGCCCAGGCCACAAGTCCAACCCACAAAGTAGGGTGACCAAAGTGTGGCTCATTTGTCATTGCATTACTGCAGAAGCAAAAGAACATTAAAAAAAACAGCAAAATGGTAAAAAAAATAGACCAAAAAACATAATGACAAAAAGCTGAAATGTTGAATAACACAAAGCTTTGTATTTAAAGACAAAGCTTTAAATATTTATCACTTTTTACGTGTGTGGTGTGTGTGTGTGTGTGTGTGTGTGTGTGTGTGTGTGTGTGTGTGTGTGTGTGTGTATATATATGTATGTATACATATACTGCATATACTGCATACTACATACAGTATATATATATATATATACATATACATACATATATATATAGACATATACATATACTGCTCAAGAAAATTAGAGGAACACTTCAAAAACACATCAGATCCAAACTGGGGGAAAAATTATCTTGAATATCTTTCCTGATAATAATTGGGTGATGTATTAGTAACAAAATGATGCCACATAATTTGATAGAAATGAAAATGGTCACCCTATAGAGGGGGGAAATCAAAGACACCCCAAAAATGAAAGTGAAAAAATGATGCAGCACACTGGTCCATTTTGCCAAAATGTCATTGTAGCAACTCAAAATGATTCTCAGTAGTTTGTGTGGCCCCCACGTGCTTGTACGCATGCCTTACAACGTCGGGGCATGCTCCTAATGAGACTACGGATGGTGTCCTGGGGGATCTCCTCCCAGATCTGGACCAGGGCATCAATGAGCTCCTGGACAGTCTGAGGAGCAACCTGGCGGCGCCGGATGGACCTAAACATAATGTCCCAGAGGTGTTTTATTGGGTTTAGGTCAGGTGAACGTGGGGGCCAGTCAATGGTATCAATTCCTTCATCCTCCAGGAACTACCTGCATACACTAGCCACATGAGGTCGGGCATTGTCGTGGACCAGGAGGAACCCAGGTCCCACTGCACCAGTGTAGGTTCTGACAATGGGTCCAAGCATTTAATCCCGATACCTAATAGCAGTCAGGGTGCCGTTATCTAACCTGTAGAGGTCTGTGCGTCCTTCCAGGGATATGCCTCCCCAGACCATCACTGACCCACCACCAAACCGTTCATGCTGAATGATGTTGCAGGCAGCATCTCCACGGCATCTCCAGACCCTTTCACGTCTGTCGCATGTGCTCAGGTTGAACTTGCTCTCATCAGTGAAGAGCACAGGGCACCAGTGGTGTAGTTGCCAATTCTGGTGGTCTATGGCAAATGCCAATCGAGCTCTACGGTGCTGGGCAGTGAGCACAGGGCCCACTACAGGACGTCGGGCCCTCAGGCCGCCCTCATGGAGACTGTTTCTGATTGTTTGGTCAGAAACATTCACAACAGTGGTCTGCTGGAGGTGATTTAGTAGGGCTCTGGCAGTGCTCATCCTGTTCCTCCTTGCACAAAGGAGCAGATACCAATCCTGCTGAGGGTTGAAGGACCTTCTACGGCCCTGTCCAGCTCTCCTGGAGTAACTACCTGTCTCCTGGAATCTCCTCCATGCCTCCAGGTACCGCAGTGATGCCCTGGTCCAGATCTGGGAGGAGATCCCCCAGGACACCATCCGTAGTCTCATTAGGAACATGCCCCGACGTTGTCAGGCATGCGTACAAGCACGTGGGGGCCACACAAACTACTGAGAATCATTTTGAGTTGCTACAATGACATTTTAGCAAAATGCACCAGTGTGCTGCATCATTTTTTCACTTTCATTTTTGGGGTGTCTTTGATTTCCCCCCTCTATAGGGTGATCATTTTCATTTCTATCAAATGATGTGGCATCATTTTGTTACTAATACATCACCCACTTATTATCAGGAAAGATATTCAAGATCATTTTTCCCCCAGTTTAGATCTGATGTGTTTTCCAAGTGTTCCTTTAATTTTTTTGAGCAGTATATATATATAGTAGGTATGCATATACCCGCACCATAACACGGTTCACTTTACGCAGCCTCGCTATTACACACATTTTTTTGTGTGCAATTTTTTACAGTGTAGTATGCTTTTAAAAAAAAACATTTTACAGCGTATGAACGCATTGTGTTCTGTGTCCCAATTCGCTAAGGGAGAACGCGCATTGTCTTCTGCGTCCCGATTGGCTAAGGGACTGTAGACCATCAATCAATCTCCTCCATGCCATGTGTCCTGTACAGTACAGAATGCGTTCAGCTTGTCTAATTTACATAATTGTTCAATTGCTAGCAGTGTGGCTGTTTAGTGCTGCATTTTTGCAAGTTTTCTCCTCGACAAAACTCACAATGTCGACTACAGGCTCTGCACCAACAAAGGCGCCTGCAGTTGCACCCAAAAGGCAGAGGAAGATGCACAAAAAGTTAGAATTCTGGACATTCTGACGGAAGGTAGAACTTACGCAGCTGTAGGGCGCCATTTCGGAATAAATTAATCTTCGGTTCATACCATAAAGAAGGAGGAAAATAACATAAGGACGACAGCAGCAATACTGTACATTTTAACAAGGATGCAAAAAGGGCTTCAACTGTCCGCAGCAAGACCACGGAGAGGCCGCCTCTGCTAAAACTACTAACTAAATGAATAACTAACAGACTTACTAAATAACCAGCTAACTGAGCAGCTACTACCCTACTAACTTACTGCCTGAACACTTTCTGTTTAACTAGATAGCAAACTTACTCACTAATAAAATAACTTACTAACAAAGTGACCCACTAACTAACTGAGCAACTAATACTCTATGAACTGACTGACTAACTAATGAACTGACTACTACTAATTTCTACCAACAGACTCAATAACTAACTGAGTAACGAACAACTAAATACCTAATAAACTAGTTAATGAACTGATTAAGTAAGTACTGTAATTAACAAGCAAATTAGTCTCACAGAGGGCACTAAAAAACAAATTGAGTGACTAATTGACTAACTAACTAACTTACTAATGGACATAGTAAATGACTAACAAACTGAACAACTACAAACCTAACTAACTAATCTATAAACTTACTAGCTAACTAATGAGCAGACTAATGGGAATGTTGTGCTTCCAGGCTCCGCTAGTCCTGCAGGGGGTACTGCTTTCCGACGTCGCTGACAACTCTCGTCTGGGCTCGGCGCTGGCCCAGATTTCCGACATGAACGCAGACGGCTTCAACGAGCTGGCGGTGGGCGCACCGCTGGAGGACGACCACCAGGGAGTGGTGTACATTTATTCCGGCCACAAGAGAAGCATCAGGCGGCAGTACAAGCAGGTGCGTCAAGCCCCACACAAACGTGGGCGGAAAAAGCGGGATGTGAACTTTTCCGTGTCCCACCTCAGCGCCTGTCTGCAGCCAGCCTCTCTGCGGGTCTGAACTACTTTGGCCGAAGTATTCACGCGGTTCTGGACGCCAACGCGGACGGCCTCGTGGACCTGGCGGTGGGAGCGCTGGGAGCCGCTGTTGTCATATGGTCAGTCTTTTAGAGCCTGCTTCTCCTGATCGCACATCGCCTTCCAGTGTCACCTGACCTCGCTGCCTCTACTTCCCCGTTGCAGGTCACAAGAGGTGGTGCGGCTTCAGGCCACACTGACCTTTGAGCCTGAGAAGGTCAATGTCTTCAACAAGGACTGTTGGCGAGGAAACAAGCTGGTCACGTGCATGTCGGCCATCGTCTGTCTGCATCTTCACTCCACCACCGCATCCGGGATGAACTCGACGCCCGAGGTCGGTAGGTGAAATCACAAACACAAGGTCATGTGACCAATCATGACTTGCATGTGCTCATGTAGCCACTTTTTGAAAGAGCCAGTGAGTCTGCAGCATGCCACTATCTGGTTGAAAGTGTTTATGACTCCGCCCCTCTCCTGCAGCCTTGTGGTTCACGCTGACGCTCAATGAAAATCGTTTCCCTCCCCGAGCACTTCTCGATCCAGTTGACCGGCATCAACCTAAAACTTTGTTGTTAAGAACAGGAAGTTCTCAGTGCCAACGTCTCGGCTTCACTGTGCAGGTGACACACACACACACGCACACACACACACACACACACACACACAGGTTGACAGGCTGCCTCCTGTGAACAGGACACAATGGATTACGGACGTCCAATCCCAGTGACCTTAGAGGCGGGGCTTTGGAACTCAGATGAGGGGCCGGTGCTTGACCCGGACTCGCCCAACACTCTCAAGACCGAGGTGACACAGTCTATCCAGAACCAGCAGGGGACAGCTTATTAGCAGAGCTAATCAAAATCAGTTAAACTAAGCATGCTAATATGTTATATTATGAACAGATTAGAATAACCTGTTGACTGTCGCATTTAGCTGACAGACAAACATGTCTTGAGCGCAGCTTCCATTCTGGAACGGATGTGCGCAGGAAGACGCCTGCGTCCCTGACCTCAGCATCAGGAGTCTCACTGACCTTATGGATTCAAAGTGAGCAACACATACACACACACACGTAGGACGTATCCATGGTAACCGTAAGGTGTGGGTTCCTATGAAGACAGTTCTGCAGGTCAAAAGAGGGTGCCAGCTGGTCGCTGTGCAACCAGCATGGGACGATGAAGGGCCCTGTCTTTGTCGTGGAGTCCAGGCGGAGGAGCGTGCTGCTGTCTGCCCAGATGCAGAACAGGGGAGAGAACGCGTACAAAACCTCCATTCACATCTCCTTCTCGGATAACCTCGTCTTCTCCAGCCTCATAGTCAAGGTCTGCAAGTGGAATGTTCTCGTGGGGACTTTAAGGAGGACAAATGACAACAAGCCCAAACAACCTCCCTCTTCTTACAGGACCAATCAGATATTCAGATTGAGTGCATCACTCGGGACCCGCAGGCCAATCAGAGGCAATGTAACATCAACGCACCATTCATGAAGTCTTCATCTCAGGTAAGAACTCCATTGAAAAAAGTCATTTAAGATGGAGTTTTATTATGAAAGGAATCAATTCTCATTCCATCCAGGTGTCTTTCCGTGTGGAGTTTGATTTCAGTCCTTCTGTCTTTCTGGACCACCTTCGTATCGTTGTGGCAACCAGCAGGTGAGAAGTGCCACTGTTGTGTACTAGAAGTGAGTTGTCCAATGTCTAGCCTTGATGCTGGAATTTAGACAGTTTAAAAGCGCTTGTAGTAAACCTTTTGGGAACACGCTACAGATGTTTTGTTTGTCTGTGACTTTAATGCTCATGAGCTGTGTTTGTCCATGCCTGTCTCTGACACTGCGTGTGTTTCCAAGATGCGCTATTGTGCACTTTATCCACTTTTTCCACATACAGTGGTAACTTTGTTTGCGTCCACACTGGTTAGCATGTTTTTTTTGGTCCACGTAAAAAATGTACACCGCAATTTTGCCTCGGTTTGCCTACATTCTTTGGTTAGCGAACAATATGGCGCGCGACTTGTGTTGTTAGTACACAGCGTGAGTCCAGCTGTGTTCTTAATGTATCACAAAACGTCCTTCCTTGTAATCATCCTATTAGCTAGCTTACAAAATGGAAACTGGACCCAGAAGTTATGTTGCCCATCTATTACGTCATCAGGTGGACTCTTGCTGGACATGTCTTTATAGTTTTACAATTATAGTTTTACGTGCATAAAACAATTCTAAATGCATATAAATGAGGAATGAAAGGCATAAATGAATATTTAAGGTTACAGTACTTTTACCTTCATGGAAGACGTGACTGTTCAAAGACACGATGTGGCCGCGAGATTAACCACCACCACCTTCCTGTTTTCAGTTCCTTCAAGAATCACGTCTTCAATGAAGGCAAAAGAAACCTGAAATGTTCACGTATCTCTTTCAGTCATCATTTATATGTATTTATATGCATTTAAAATTGGTTTCTGCAAGTAAAACTATGAAATTGTGTCAACATTTTTGTCTTTCTGGAACTGATTAATTACATTGACATGATTTCTTATGGGGAAAATTTTATTTGGTTAATGCCTGTTTCAATTAGCGTCAGACCTTCTGGAATGAATTAATGACACTAACCAAGGTTCCACTCTACACTGTATGTAATAGATGCCATATCATGCTAGGTTAGCCTATTTGTTGGGGAAAAAAACCCAAAATGATCAATCTTACAGGTGCCACGTCCGTAGTTGACTGACAGATGGTTGGCAGGGCTTTATTTTAAGATGTGTAGCGAAACCTTTTTTTTTTTTTTTTTCAAAAACAGTGGTGGGTGTATACACGGGGTGGACTCATCTAGCCAGGGGCAGGTCAGAGACAGTATCATGTCCATGAGGATGGAGGTTTTTCTCTCATGAAAGCTTGAAACACTTCATAAGCGAGCGTTTGAGAGCCACTTCTTCCAAAAGGGGAGCAAACAAGTGAGGGAGATGGTAGATTTTTCTCACATTTGGTGCTCATAGACACATTTTCCTGTTAGAACGTCATTAAAAAGTCATTTTTGTGTACCTTTTAACACGCATCTATGTGTTCCAGTGAAGGAGAAGATGCGTTTCCACAAAACAATGACAATGACATCATCCTCCCTCTAAAATACCAAACAGACCTTCTTTTCACCACGTCAGTGACACATTACATCTATTAGTATCTGTACATTATTAGCTTGGTTTGGGCCCAAGTCAAATGAGGTATGTTTGCATGTCATCAGAGATCAAAGCCCCGTCCGCTTTGAAGTCCAGTCTTCCCAGGACGAGGACAATTTTCCCACCTTCAACATGTCCTTCTATGTAAGTAATGTCGTATTTACTTTTATGTATGAGCAAATACATGATCAACAAGCAGGATGCTTCGTGCAGATCCAGAACCTGGCCTGGTTCCCCGTGCGGAACATCCTGTTCACCGCGGACATCTGGGCCATGAGTCTACAAGGCAACCGTATGCTGAGCATCAGCGAGTGCAGCGTTGAACAGGTGAGAGACGGCGATAGATCCGCCCCGATACTGGACTCACGCCTCTTGTCTCTGCAGGCCACTGCCTCGTGCATCCTGCCGCCGGCCACAGTGGCCAATCAGGTGACAGCAGAGAACCTGAGTCACCTTCCTCAGATGGTGAGTCCACTTAGTGGAACAGAACCAGACACTGTCAAACACTATAGGTGTGTATTTGTGTGTGTGCAGAACCAGAGTAACAGTGTAAGCATGGCAGTCCAGTGCAGACTGGATATTCCCGCCTCCAAACAGGCGAAGGTCACCCTCACTGGTAGACTCCACAGACCTGTCCTGCAGGCAGTGAGTCATCCTCACACACTTACTGACAACATCGGCAGTACACACAGTTATTGTGGAACTTTTGTCCATCTTTCTGCTCAAACTCCTTTTAGGTCATCTTCAAGTCCTTGGAAGTGGTGGTCAGCGCAAGCATCCATTTAGAACCTTCTGCTTCATACTTCCTGCACGAAGAGCAGCCTGTCCGACAGGTTGTTGTTGTCCTTGATGTCAAAATAACACTTTTCACAATGACTGAAATTAGAGAACAAGCTCTTCTCTGCAGATGATCATGGAACTTAGGAAGAACCAGGATGATGTCGCCATTCCGGCCAGGCTTGTCCTGGGAAGCTCAGTGGGAGGTCTGCTGCTGCTGGCGTTGGTAGTGCTGGCTCTGTGGAAGGTACGTGCACGCTACACACACACACACACACTAAATGTGAAGTTATGGCGCTTTTTTTCCCATCATGTTGCTTCTGTGCCCAGCTTGGCTTCTTTAACAGGAGTAGGTGGAGTCAGCAGGAGTGGGAGGAGCCGGCAGCCAACAGGAAGCAGGCAGAGGGGCTGTGATGACTGTGGCTGCTCTGTCACTGTTATTGCTGATGTTTATATTCTTTGTGAGGGGGCGGAGCTGGCATCTTTAAAGGACAGGCTGACCAACCCTTCCTGGCAATGCCCTGCCAAGTCACTCACCAAGACCCCCTGGTGGCTGGCTGCTTGCACTACGGGTCATAAGCCCCAGCCACATGGAAAGCAACGCTAGGTGGCGTTGATTGTTTTAATCAAGTTGGGACACACCACTGATCTAAAAAAAAGACTGGATCGAGCAACCTATTGTTTTCACGCGCCAAAATTTGAAGCCAGATTTTTTCGATCGCCGCCATCTTGGTGAGACCACCTTACGCGCCACAGCTTTGTGATTGTGCTGGTATACGAACGCAGAATTAGTGAAAAATCATCAAAAACATCAGGAGTGCCAGTGAAGGAAGCGAGGATGAGGAAACACAACTTAAAAAGCACTTCCCAAGAACCTTCCACTCGTAAGTACTTTTACTTGGCACCTTTTTTTGACCTGATATATGTGCCACTACTTGAACGGCTTTGCTTTGAAAAGTTCTCGAAATGTAACCAAAAGTTAAAGTATGAACTTTGATGGGTGGTTTTGCAAGAATTTTCTAGTTACACCTTCCTGTCACAACTAGGCCTTTTTTTTGGTGCCTAGCCTAGCAATCAATGATAAAATTATTTCTATGCAGTTTTTTACAGTAGGCTTTGAGTATTTGCACTTATCTAATGTCTTTTTGTACCAAAAAACAGCTTTTTTTAAAAGCTACCACAACTACCAAGTTACATTAATTCTGATACCACACATGATTCACGCAAAGGTAGAAGACATGTGACAAAATTTCTGCTTTCTTCCTGCCTTAACCTTATCCTGAGATAAAAAAAATAATGGTTTACCGTAGGAAAATAATTAGACAAAGATAGACTTTAAATTCCGTACGTAAACAATGTTTGCAGGCTGCCACACAGCCAATTTTTCGTCCGTCTCGAAGCTAAAATACATCTTACTAGCTTGATAAATGACACAAAAGCGTATAAATCTGAGTAGTTATAACCTTTAGCAGTTGATTTTGGTGGCTATACGATCAATCGAAGTTTTACCAGTGCGTTGCCATACTGTTGTCTCACAGCAAAGTGGTCTCACCAAGATGGCCGCCGCAAATTTCCATTGGCTTCAAAAATAAAACAATAGAAGCTCGATACAGTCTTTTTTTTAGATCAGTGGGACACACAGGCTTTGACTGCAAAGTTAGCGTTCATAATTAGCTTGGAGATCTCTTAGCAGCACATTTGTGGTATACTTGCCAATGAAATGGTAGGCCCGCCTGGGAACAATCCCGTCACGCTCATTAGATAAATTTGAATCCGAATACTGTCCCTTGCCCCTAGTCATACTCAAAAAGTAAACGAAATAACATTTTTAAAAAATGTCTCACTCTTTTAATGAGTTTTCAGTTTTCTTGCGTGTAGATTTACAATTTGTGAATAAAACCTGTTTCACACATCTCATTGGGAGTTACAACGTTAACACAACACACTGCCCCCTGCTGGACATCACAACAAAAAGCAGGTTCGAGGCACTTGGCAGAGCTGGATGCGACGCAATCTACGCAGTGACGGCAGCGCCGGCAGCGCCACTCAAATTAAATGTTACACAATCAGCTTGTCACAAGGATTAAAAATCAATATGAGAAAAAAACCCAGCAACTCCTACGCACACTCACTGTGAGCTAACTTGTGGGCGGAGTTATTGAGTGATGGTTTGGTCAGTGCCTAGCAATGTCACATGCAACGCTAGCTTCCTAGCGAACATTCACTTTAAAAATAAAAAAAACCCCTAACAAGTTAAAGACGATAAATTATGCTAAAATAATGCATGCCAATAAAAGTGAATGCTAGCATCAGCGTTAACGTAGCATATGACCATGAACTGTTTCTGAAAGACAGAGCAGCAAAGACACTTTAATTAGCGTGTTGATAGAAAATAAATACTTGTGTGTTTTTTGTCCAGGTCCAAACAAAAACATTCATGGTAAAAAAAAAAAAAAAAAAAGCTTCATTAAAAGTGACGCGAGGAAAAAAAGATGTCACCTTGTGTTTTTTTCAAGAAGCAGACATTTCAAAGCAAAAATTTAAAAACTAAATTGCAATCAGTGGAACTCTACAAACTCCTCGAGGCTTTTGGGGATCTGGTTCCGGTAGGTAATGCGGTGGCGTCGCACAGCACGTGCCGCCAGGCACTTAAGGCTCATCTTCATCTGTGTCTTAAGGAGGATCTCTGACACGCCCGTGGTGCTCTTGTCCAGCGGTGTCTTCTTCTGCTTGTTGGTCCTGTCAGTGTGCGCACCCGCCTCCACCAGGCTGATGATGATGGCGTGCAGCGTGAGGAAGTCGCTGATGGGACGGTTGTATTGCACGATGACGTGCAGCGGCGTGTTGCCCTCATGGTCGACGGCGTTGACGTGCGCGCCGCAGTCCAGCAGCAACTTGGTGACCTGCGCATTTGGGAAGCTGCAAACGTCGTTGGTGTGGAAGTCATCCACAGGTGTGCTGGAGCTGATGGCTAGGTGGAGCAGTGAGGCGCCCTCGCGGGAACGTGGGTCCAGCTGGATCACGTCGTACACGTGCTTGTTGATGCGTACGCGCTCCTCGTCGCCGCACGGCGTCTTGGTGGCGATGCAGGCGAGGTAGAGAAAGGTGAATACGTTGGACTCGTAGTTGTCCGCCGCCTGTGGCAGCTCGCTCTCCACAGCAGTATCCATGCGTGCCATGCTGCGACGGATCTCCAGCGTGCTGCAGCCCAGCACCTGCTCTACTGCTGCTGCCCCCAGGCGCTCCTTCAGGTGGAGCATCTGCGAGAAGACTTGGGCGAAGCGCAGCAGGTCCTTGTGGGTGTTACGGTTCCCTCGCTGGCGGAGGCACAGCGCGTGCAGCCACAGCTTGATGCACTGCTCAAACTCCATGTTGTCAGCGTAGACAGCACCGCGGTAGATGATGGGATGGGACACGTCTATGCTGTCCGAGCCCAGTATGCGCTCACGGATCATCAGTCCCTCCATGTGCAGAGCGTCGCGGTCTGTTTGGATTGACTCCAGCTCCGCCAGCGTCTGGCACTCGCGCCGCCCCCCATAAGCCTCAATGGGCGGAAGTGGCTCCTTGGCGATGACGTTGTGCGGGTCGCAATAGCGCTCCTCCATGGCGGTATGGAGGTATTGGTACGTCTTGCTAATGTCGTAGTTCTCGCGGTCATTGGCAAAGGAGGCGCCCAGCAGCTCCAGCGCTTCAATGCGCCGCTGCGGCTCACAGTTGGCATGCGCCAGCAGCAGCTCCACCACATCCGCCTTGCAGCTCTCCGCCGCCACCTTCAGTGGCGTCATCCCGTGTCCGTTGACAGCCATGACCGCCCGCCGCCTCACCAGCTCCGCCACGATGCACAGATGGCCCGCCTCCGCGGCAAAGTGCAGGGCGGTGGCGCCGCAGTGGGCCTTGGCATCGGGGTTGGCTCCGCGCTCCAGCAGGAAGCCCACTACGTCGGCGTGGCCTTTGTAGGCGGCGATCATGAGGCAGGTGTTGTTGTACTTGTTGGTGATGCTGATGTCGGCGTCGTGCTCCACCAAGAAACGCACAATGTCCAGGCGCCCGTCAAAGCAGGCCGCCCGAAGTGGTGTGGAGTTGGTGATGGTGGTGTGGTTGACGTTGGCACCATGGCTCACCAGCAGGCGCACTGCCTCGAAGTGCCCCGCCCCTGCTGCGCACCACAGCGCAGTGGCCCCGTCGATCACATAGCTGTGGGTGAAAGGTCACAAGGTCACTCCCTATCATCATTCTGTGGCGACATCACAGTGGGTGTGGTCAAGCAGACAGACCAGTTTCTGGGAGTTGTGTGAGCAAGCAGGTCACAAGCTAAAGCTAGCATTTAGTAGTATTAAGCCAACACAAGAAATCAAAGTAAGAAGTCACTGTTTTTCTAATGAGTACAGGTGTCGCGATAAAACGTGACGAGATTTCTCATTAGGAGAAAAGCTGTATCGCGACAACAGAGCAGCCAGAAGTCAACCAAGACGGAAATGTGACATCACTACCATGAATGATAAGAAATGTTATTAAGAATTGGCAATGTGCAAGGCATTATTGGAAGCGCACATTAAGTGCTTTAGGTACACCTTGCAATCCAAACTACGTTGGTGTTCACAGCATCAGCGAGTGACGTGTCACTGGTTTTATTTCCATCTGAGTTAAACAGCTGCTTGCTACTTGTTGATGTCCAAGCACAAGCTGTAGTAATTCTACATTTGATCCAATTTTACTTAAGATTTGTCAAATTAACCCACGTAGATGTTCGGACTTGTCTGCACCCTTAATCACTAAGTGGTTCTGTTGACGCTCATTGCATTTGGCTCAGCACCAACTTTCAAATACCGGCAATCACCGGTTCTGTTTCATAACACACCTCATACGTAGAAGAGCTCTGGGTTGACAATTTAGTGACATGGTCAATATATTTAGCGTGTAAGGGTGCGCATATAAGTGTTTCTTGCGTCATGCATTTATTTGGTAATTAAATACAAGCGCTCAACAAAAGGTGAAGAATCTGCCTGGCAGACCAGCGAGAGTGAGCTCCATCTCTGTAACGCCGTGCAATGCACGTCTGAAAGCTGTTAAAAAAAACTAACCCCACAATGAAACCCAGCGCCTGACCAACAGAGCCAAGAAAGTTGAGTTTGGACGAGGGCTGTCAAGTGATTAAAATGGTAATCAAATTAATCACCGTTTTCCACTTTATCATGATTAATCACCATTTGCAACTGTGTGTGAAATATGCCAATTTTTTTTTACTGTATTTTATGAACAAAAAGATAAATGACAGGACACAATTACATATACATTGTATGTATTAACAGCTCTAAATGAACTGAGAATTTAAGTCAAGCTAAAAGATAGCACACATGTCTGAAAGTCTATTTACATAACACTAGTCTCTTTAAAAGTAGCACAACATTTGAATCCCACTTTAACCTTGTTATTATGAGCCATGAAGAGTTGTGCTCAAAGACAAAGTAATTTAAGTTGAATTCATGTTTTGAGTGTAGATGTGTTTTCTGGGATTTCCGAGCATACTTCCATGCATCAAATTGTACTTCCGCAGCAAGAGTTACGTTAGTGAGTGGTAAGAATAGCCACGTATTGTTTTTCTATGTCTTTCTGTTCATTTAGACCACACATTCGCGCATAATTAAGACATTACTGTGATGTTTGGAGTGTCCATGAATGCATCTAGTGGCCGTCTCGTGACAATGAGGAAGTGTCGTTCCGAGAAGGACTAGAGACATGTTTTGTGAGTTGGAGATACATATATGGTGTTGGAATTGCACTGCTGTTGATGTGTTCAGGTCAGAATAAAGTTATAAAAGAGCGTCAGACTTTGTGTGACTGTGTGGGGACACTGAACTATTCTTCCGTCTGCCGTCATAACAGAGAGGTATGGCTTGTCATGATGCACATGCGTTAATTACGCAAAAAAATGTTAAAGTAATTAATTAAATAAATGAGTTACTGCCGTTAACGCGCTATTTTTGACAGCCCAAGTTTGGACACAATCCTCCGTCGCCTCGCTGCATCATGCCTTCTTGGCAAAACATGCATGGGTGTCCAAAGTGTGGCACAAGGGTCATCTGTGGAATGTGGCTCATTGCTTATTATTATTATTATTATTATTATTATTATTATTATTATCACAAAGTGATTTATTGGGTTTCAAAAGTGTTTTTTGAACGTCAATTTGTGGGACAATGAACATTTCAAAATGCACCTGCATTGTTTTGTGACTTGTTTAAATAAAAAAAAGTCTGTTTGTCCCGTCATATTTTTTCATTGTACTTTTCTTAAAATCAATGTTAAAATCTTGTCTTGTGGATCCAATCTCAAGTATTGTCTCATCTCGTGAGTTGGGTGTCTCGTGACTCCCCCCTACTAATGAGCTTACTTCATGAATGAATCATTGAGTTCTTGTACAAATGCAAACAATACAGCAGGTGGGCGGATTGATCCTAATCAATACAGGGTGGTATAGTTTTTGGCTCTATATTAGTGTAATGAGATTTATATTTGACAGTACTCTTCCATGTTTATTCTCAAAAACGTCTGTTTTTGTTGTGTTGGTCAAATATGTAAATAATTATATATCGTTTACAAACTCAAGGAATACGTGAATGGACACAGGAAGGCTTAGTCCTATGTTTTGTTCTGATTTAATTCATGATCAACAAGTTAATGCCAAAAAACACAAAATCATTGAATGATCTTTAAGTACCAAAGTAACAGTATCAAGGATATTGCCCCTGTATTTCCTTGGTATCGGAAACACACCCAAATTTGTAGTATCGTCCACCTCTAGCCTGAATGCACCATCACTAGGTCAAAGATCAGAATACCGTCAACAAGAAATAAACGGTCCACTTGAGACGTACCCGTCGAACCTTACGGTTCCCGTCTGCTCGGTGTCCACTCTGTAATGATCCAAGAGCAGCCGGACTACCTTGTCGTGTCCGTTGCGGGCGGCGATGATGAGCGGAGTGGACCTCTGGCCGGCCAGCTGGGTCACATAGGCCAGCAGGAAGCGCGTCTCCGCCTCGGTGTGGTTGAGCAGCAGCGCGGCCAGGGTCAGGACTCGACCCTCACTGGCTGCCTTGTACACGTAGCCGGCCAGTGACTCCATGTGAGCCCGACGCGTCGCCACAAGCTCCGCTTTGCTGGAGACTGCTGCCCGCAACGTCCACCCCGGAGCCAGCTGCCTCCCATTAAAATGTCCGAACAGACTCCGGTGCTCGCATGAAAAACGTAAGGTCTCCGTTGTGAGCGTCAGAGTGAAGAATTAGGGCAGAAGTGGAGATGTTTCTCCGAACCGGTACCAGTCGTCCAGTTACTGGCTTAGCAAACGTCAGCTGACCTAGCTGGCTAGTCCACAGGCTACTCTGCTAACGTTAGCAAGAGAGCAGCTAAACAAAACAAATAGCACTTTTAAACCCGAATAAAACGTTAACCTCACTAATCGCCGTCTATCACATCATGTAATAACTTCTCTGTCGTAATCTAAAAATAAAAAACAAGTAAAACACTGAAAAAACAAACAGCCACTATAACCTTTCGCTAACTATCAAGTTGCTGGAAGTGTAGTACAACGTAAAAATACCTCCGTCTGGAACTTTCTTCAAGGTATAAATGTTCCATATTTACACGTACACTTCCGGTAAGTGACTTCCACTCCAGTTTACGAAAATAAAACATATATCGGGTGTATATTAATTTTGTCTTAAAAAAATCAAACTGGACTTTATCGGGACATGTTATATAAACTCGTGCGCAGTGCGAGGTTTTAATTAGTTTAGTTTATGTTACCATGCTTTATGTTCCTCAAATGATGAGACTGAAGTAAATACAGTAAATTAACCGTGTCAGCACACATTTGCCATCCTTATGTTATCTTTGCAATATTTGTCATGACATTGACTTTTACTGCTGTTTGCTCAACAATTTTTTTGGTAGACACTTCCTGCTACTGTGACCTCGTTTGTCTCCCATAACGCTACCTTTACTAAATACATATAAATATATAAATAATCAATTGTGACTATTGTACAGTGGTACAACATCTTATAGAACATGTAAGAATTTCTTGTTTCAATTTTTAAATAAAGTTAAAGACATTCTAAACAAAAAACAACAACAAAAAGACAGATAGGAATGCATTAACATTAAATCCTTGTGTGGGCCACACTCCATTCCAGAAGGTGGCGATATTGGTTCACCAACCAAACACCACACAACAACAAAAAAGTCCCAGCAGGCGGCGCCGGAAAGCCAAGAGGAAACAAGGAGCAGAAATAATGCGCTTTCCCTCGAAATTTTCTAAAAATAAACCTTAGCAGAGAGATGAGATAGCAATGCTAACATAGTAAGTGTTGGTATTGAAATGCTAACATGATAAAGAAGCTATAATGAACCTATTTGACTATTGAGTGCTATTGCTGACATTGTTTTTCTATTTCCAGTAAATGAGGTAGTGTCATCACACAGGAAAAGTAACATGTTTGTTTTAATAAAAATTGTTTCAAGCTCAGTTGGCGCTTTTTGGTCAATGGTCATGTGCTGACCAAAAAAAAGATGCTTATTTGTTTGTTTCATTATGTTGATTGTTTAGCTCTCTCTGCAGGTTTTTTTCTGGACACACTGACTGGTAGCTGACTTCATGGCACCTGAACGTCTCACGGCACCAAATAATGTGAGGGACACAAGTTGAAGCTAAAGAAATATGCAACACACACGCGTGTGACATGAAGTTTTTATTGGCAGCCTCCTTCACTGCATAAACTAACTTTGCACATGATGAGAGGACATATGTTTACAACAGCCTGTGGTTAGTTCGACCCAATAAATACACATAAATGCACATTATATCATATTGAAATTGAACTTGAGTGCTGCCATTAACATGTGACATTACATTTCTTCTCGGTGAGCGTGTGTGTAGGAATTACGACTTTGAGTGGTGTTGCAATACACAATAAAAAATGTCTGACATCCCAATTGTCTGGAAGGCACCAAAAGTCAGTTCAGGTGTGATGTAGTTCCTTGTTAGCATGCGTCACTTCCTGTCCAAACATTTCAATGTTCCTCATTACAACATCCATTTGAGTGTCCAGATCTTCTACTCCCGTGTCACTGCCGTGTGGCTCTAGAGTCAGGACTGGGTCACAGTGATCTGTCAGGACGGACAGACGACAGTGCTCTGTGTCCACGTTGTTGAGCGGGATGACAACGTCACCAGGCCGCGTGCGCACAGTGGTGGCGGATCGGGGCGCAGCGGGGGATGCCACCTTCCAGAATATGTTCTTTAGCCTGGCGCGAAACTCCGGGCGCATGAGGCAGTAGAGAACTGGGTTGAGGCAGCTGTTGGTGTGCGCTAGGCACACACTGAGCGGGTGCACGTAGGTGTGTGCCAGGTAGTAGGCCCGGTCCCAGTGCAGCACGTTGAACTTGACCAGAACCCCCCACAACGTGATGGCGTGGTTTGGCATCCAGCACACAAAGAAGGACACGACTACAAGGGTCACCGAGCGGGTGATGCGTGCCCGCCGCCTCACCTGCTTGGCACTGAAAGTGCGTGACCGGAGCAGGCGTAGCAACAACAGGTAGCAGGCGCACACCACCAGCGCAGGGAGCACGAAGGCCACAAGGATCTTCTGTACATGGTAGAGAGCGAGCCATGCCTCCCCTTCAGGGAAGTCCAGCAGGCACAGGCGCTCCCCTGCCACCCGCCTCACCGTAGAGAAGATGGCGGTGGGCGCTGTGGCCAAGGTGGCCGCCGCCCACAATGCGCCCACTGCCCAGAGTGCGGGGCAGGCGCGCCCCTGCCCGGCTGCACGCTCTGGCAGCGCGGACGCCACGGAACAGTATCTTGTGACACTCATGGCGGTGAGGAAGAAGACGCTGGCGTACATGTTCATGACGGTCACGCTGAGCACCACCTTGCACATAGCGTGGCCAAAGGGCCAGCTGAAGTCCAGCAGTGTGTCCGCTGCCCAGAAGGGCAGAGTTAGCACGAACTGAAGGTCAGTCACCGCCAAGTTGACGATGAACAGGTTGATGGTGGCGCGGCGTTTACCTGCACCTACGCCCCCGCCGCCGCGCACCTTGACGAGGACGAGCACCAGCATGTTCCCTATCAGGCCGGCGGCACACACCAGCGAGTACACCACCGAGACGAGCACGCGCAGCGCTGGCGAGCCGTCCGCGGGCAAGTCCGCGCCGCTCATGCGTTCCTTGCCCGCCTCGGAAGCGTTCCAATGCGCGCTCGCGTTAACGCTCCACAGCTCTTCCATGCGCTCCGGGGCCGAACCAAGTCGTCCGCAAAGTTGGTTCCGATCATGTCCAGGACCGGAACAACGTGGTTCACTTTAACCTCCTGCGCGCGCTGCAAAGCGCCCTGTGCTCTTCCAGCCACTGCCGGCTCACTTTATAACGCTGCGGGTGCATGACGAAAAAGCGCGTCGACGAGAAGGGACGTACCCGTATGGACAAAATAACTACGCACGCGCACACACTGATTAAGAACTGAACTATGTTTACGAACGCACTATGATAATAATACTAATAATACATTTTATTTGCAATGCCTTTTTAGCCAGAGCTCTCAAAGGGCTACAGGTTACAAGGGAAAACATCTAATTTTGGGAAATAATACAAAATAATACGTTTTAAAACGGCATTAAAAAAGAAACATCTGAGAGCAGGAACCAAAAGTTTTGCTAAAAAGAAAACAGTCATGGATTATCACTAGTCAGCTCAACTAACATTACAGCCATGCCTCAATGCAAAGATTATCATAACTATTATTTGCATGCCAAGAATGTCAGCTGTGCAGGATTGTCTCGTGTCCAATGAGAATTGCACATAATCGTGCTCATGTGTTTGTAAGCAGGCAAGCAGGTGCATGCTAATGTTGTTTGTTGACATGTTAAATGTTGGTCCAGTGGCCATGTGTTCTTTTTCACATCCTCCTGTGTGCTCCTTCAGCTGTTAGTGTACTCACACAGCGTTCACACGCTCACGAGTGCATTTATTTATTGTCCTTCTCGTCTTATTACTCGTCGAGCTAATTTATCACCTGACCATTGACCTTTACACAAGTTTTATAGGATTCACTTCACATATTTATTGTTATTCCTCTGAGCCAGTGTTACCAGAAGGGAAATGACAAATTATGATACCATGGTATACCATGGTATCATATTATTTTATGACACTGTGAGTCAGACTGTTATGTTTTGTGATGTTTTATATTTATTACCACTTATGGGCTACGCTCATGCTTGTGTCACCTTCCGGTGCATGGTGTTTGTTGACAAGTCCAGCACAGCCTGACCCAAACTCTACTTCCAGCGGCCCCCCGGGTAGACCCATGCTGTAGCAGATGGTCCAAAGTCAAATTAGGTGGGACAATAATTTTCCTCAAAATGCAATAATTTTGAGCTTCTGCACAGCAAATTGAGGAGTGTTAATTTTTTGGTGTTGATGAGAATCTTGAAGTTGGAGTGTCAATCTTACACTATTTGGAGTTGATCTAACACTGCATTTTCTTAAAAATGTTAAATTTAACACTGGATCATGGACGTGTTGTAGTTAAAATGGGGTGTTGAAAATGTTCAAATCTTGTTAGTGTCACAATAAAGACATTCAACACTTCCACACTCCATTTAACACCTAACAGTGTTCACGTGTCTTAAGCTCCGCCCACGGACATTTCATTTAGACTCCACCCCTCACTTCACGTTGCTGAAATGAAAAGCAGATGGAAGAAGTTGACAATTAGGAATCATTTTGCTTCAGTAGGTAAGTAAACGTTTAAATAGATGAACTAATTAATTGTGTTGTACCTTGTTTACACATAAAAAACGTTAGTTTTTGGTGTGATATTTAAGACTAATAAACTGAGGCAGCTGTTTCCACCCAAAGCCTTTGCTAATGTTAGCTCGTGTTTTTGCTAAGTTATATTTTCTATTTAGTGTTGCTGTGAGCTGAATAGGCACTGCCTGTGCAACATTTGGCAAAGTAAGTGAACGCTACGTTATATCTTCATTTTTAATGAGCTAATGGCTAACTAGCTAATTGGCACGAGGAGCCCCCACACGTAGGCCTGCTGGCCCACAGCAAAGGACTTGATATGCTGTACAAGATACAAGATATCAAGGTTGGCAACTCTAATTGTTACTTTAACTTAAAAATAATTGTCAGGCATGTGTTAGAAGTGAACTACACTTTTTTTTTTTTTTTAGAATGATGCATCTTTATTTTTCTTCTTGGGTCACAGAAAACCTTTGCTTGAGTCTTACATGAATGTGGTAAGTAATAAATCAAGGCATAAGCCCTGCAACTGTGTCTTTTCCATATTTATTTTATTATTTTAGTAGGACTTTTTAAAATATTTTATTCATTCTTATTCTCAGAGGTGGATGGGGATGTCTTTGATGAGCTTGTCAAGTCAGGTGTTTTGACTTTCAAGGTCCTTTTATCAGTGACAGGTAAGGATGTGAAAACATTTGAAAATGCATGAGGTGGTTTAGATATCACAGGCAGTGTGGACCCATCAGGTACCATGGTTTTGTCCAAATGAGATATTGTTGTCATGATCTTTGAGGCCTCAAAATGTATTTTTGGTCTCACTTTACAATAAGGTATGCAAAAATACAGTAGTTACTGAGGAACTAATTACTAAAGCACAAATTTACAGTAGTAGAGGATCTAATGAACTAAAAAGGAACCAATGAGCAGAGTAGTTACTGAGGAACTAAAACACATTTAGAGTAGTTACTAATGAACTAATGAAGAACTAATGAGTAGTGGTTAGGGTTAGATAGGTTTGTTCCTCATCCTGCACGACTGTAATTTTGTGTACCTTATTGTAAAGTGAGACAGTATTTTCATTTGATATTCAATTTTAAGCTCCTTTTCCATAGGTTGAAATTCCCCCAAATTATTTTGTTTTAGTAGTAATTAGTGTTTTGTACTGCTTTGTAGAGTAAGAGATTCATTTGACTGGAGATGAAGCAGACTCCACTATCCCCAGCTTCACCCCAGTTATCGCCAGTTGGTGGCGATAACAGGTTCGACAATTTATCCTTCAGCCCACAAGAAAGAGGAACCCAACAGAACCAATGGATCAGGATGAATCAAGACAGGTAAGCTTTGAGTAAATGAATGTAAAGTGTTTATATGCATGAAATTGTTTTATTTAAAAATCCTCTTGAATTCCCATGAACACACTTTCATTTTTAATATTTTTGGCAGAAAGTCGGTGGTGTTTTGAGGGCCAATCTGAAAGGTGAGGAAATCTTCAAGGAGTGCAACAAGACTCAAACACTACCTGATGCAACGTGTAAACAGATGGTGAACATCCTAGTTGCAGATATGATGGAGCTGCATTGGTCAATTCCCCCTTTCCATTAGAACAGTCATTCCAGACTGTCATCAACTGCAGTAAGACCATGTAATGTGGGAATGGTTCTATCTGTGATCATTAACTATGATGTGTTTTGAAAAGAGGGTTCCACCATCATGTGTGATGACAAATTACGCCCTGGAGGTAGAGCAGGTCGTCCAGAAATCGTAAGGTTGGTTGAATCCTTGCTCCCTCCACCGAGTCACTGTTGTGTCCTACACTTCTCCTGGCTCTCAAAGTTGTTCCAAGACTGTTTCTTCAGGATGGTCCAAAAACCAGAGGAGAATATCTGTTAACTGGTCAACAGCTGTTTGGTGAGGAATGCAAGGAGGCACTATCTACAATAAGACATTCAACCGATGAATCCGTGGTCAAAGAAGATGAGAGCAACTTTCCAGTATCGGCAGAATATGATCCAAGCATAAGATGTATCATTGTCTGTCCTCAATGTGTTCCCTCGCTTCCTTGATGTTCCTGGATTGGTAAGGAAATCTTTAGTATTTGGACGAGTTCAGTATTAGATTACCCATTATGTCAACCATTTGTAAACCTGTAGGCCTACAGTATATGAAATATTCATGTCTTGTTTCTAGATTAACCAGAATTTCTCAATGATGTTTGCTGATGAAGTATCTCAGAGGTTCCTGGCTAAGTGGTGCTATAACCATAATACTATAACAATAATGCTATAACCACTATACAGCAACTTAACGCACTACAGGTAGATAACACATACACAAGGCAATTTCTACTACTAGCGGAGGATAATAAACTAATAATAATAAACGATGTTAACTCTAAACATCTAACTTTAGCAACACTATTTGCTGGGAGCCGGCATTACTCCCATCACTGGGGGTGCTTCCGGCTTTCCAGCATGAACCTCTCTGTTGGTCATTCCTTCATATGACTTCCTAATAATGGACCACACGGTGGTCTAGTGATTAGCATTGTTGGCCTCACAGTCAGGAGATTGTGGTTTGTATGTCTGTTGGAACATCTCTGCGTGGAGTTTGCATGTTCTCCCCGTGCGCGCATAGGTTCTCTCCGGGGACTCCGCCTTCCTCCCACATTCCAAAAATATGCATGTTAGGTTACTTGGAGGCTCTAAATTGTCCATTGGTGTGAATGTGAGTGTCAATGGTTGTTTGTCTATAAGTGCCCTGTGATTGGCACAACTAGGATAGGCTCCAGCATACCTGCGACCCTACTGAGGACAAGCAGTACAGAAAATGGATGGATGGTAATATTAGGTAATGTTAGTAAACTTTGCTGGTGTCTCAACAGTCTGCCTGTCCACTGTCAAACGGCTTCTCATAGTCAATAAAATTGACATAGAGAAATGAGTACAAGTCCAAAGACTGCACTGCTCCTCCAAGGACTAATTCGCAGGGATGTTATCTGGACAGAATGTGTTGCTACCTTGTCGTGGGGGGGGGGGGTGCCGCCGTGATCCCGAGGGCTATACCGGTGGGAGCTTGGTTCAACCAAGCTGGGAAGGACTCAGGGTAGAGGACAGATAAAGACCGGCACCTGGTCCTCCAGGTTGGGGGTTGGGCATGGGGTCAACAACCCCACCATGGAAAAGAGCAACTTTACCGGTTTATAAGTGTAGCAACAGTGGAAACTCCAAAGTGGGACATAATCCAGGTTGACTTTCAAGTTAAAAATAGCGCAAAAAGCGAGTTCTTCAATTCCAGTGTCCAACTGTGGTCATCCTAAGACATTTTTTAAGTGTATCGTCAATGTTTCATGTCACATTTTGACATTCTTATCTGTCACACAAGTGTAAAAAGAAGTTAAGCACTGTATAATTCAAGTAAAACTGGCATTATACTAATGGCATCTTATAGGTATTGTTGGACTGTTTTGTAGTGGAGAATAAGTGTATTTATCCTGGCCCCTTTCCTATGTGTCAGTAAGCTCCATTTCCTGTGCTATGATTATCATCACACTTTTCCTCTTTGCCATCAACAAACTTTCTGAAATGGTATCACAACAAAGACAAAAAAAGGAAAAAAAGGCCAAATGCACAGAGTACATTACTGGGTTGAAGTCGAGATGTTTGTGCTGTAATTTGATGATGTTGACAGAGGCACGTGGTGGCGAGCTGCGTCCGGAGGTCCGCGGGATATGGAAGTGATGTTCCTTCCTGTCTGAGGCCCCCGGGAGTGCCATCGGTGTAACATCATCAGTCATGAAGAATGGAAATATTCCGAGAGATT
Organism: Dunckerocampus dactyliophorus; assembly: GCF_027744805.1. Classification (NCBI taxonomy): domain Eukaryota; kingdom Metazoa; phylum Chordata; class Actinopteri; order Syngnathiformes; family Syngnathidae; genus Dunckerocampus; species Dunckerocampus dactyliophorus. The sequence continues at coordinate 25,259,403 of NC_072823.1, read as the reverse complement.
CCTTTTTTTCCTAAGCAGCACACACCAGCTTCTTATTCAACACAACTTTATATCATTGTCATGTCATTATCCATTCAGTCAGGCTAGAGGAGAGAAAATGATGTGGATGAAGGATATGAACACTTTCCACAGTGGATGAAACTGCTGCGATGCGAGAGTCTCTTGTCGCAGCAGTCTTCATCCGCGCGTGTAAACACTGTGGAACACATACACAACAATGGACAGGCGACAGCACGTAATGACACGAAAGGAGACAGTGCTTGAGAGGTCTGACTTTTTTTGTTGCCAACTATTTTGTGACGCAAATGTCTTTTGAACGCATATTGTTTTGAGAAGTCAAACTCTTTAAGTGGCCCCAGCAACTAAACGGAACTACGTTCCTCATCACTGAAATCCAACCAGAACTCAGCTCATGGGACAAAGTGGGGGGTAAATGGTAAGACACTTGTTGATGCACTACACAGCTGATGGGGATGTAATACAACTTCATGTAAAAAAATCCAAACTATCCCTTTAAATACACTTGATCAAAATCTTAAAATTTTTTTTTGCACATTTGGATCTTAATGTGGTTTTAAGTAGAGCTACAATATGCAAAAGCAAGAAGGGGGAGTGAGACAAAAAGCATTTTGAAAAAGTAATTTATTGAAAACAACAATTAAACTGGAATAGGCTGTTTATCAGCTGATCAAAAGTTTAAGACCATAGCTCAAAAAATAACAAAGAACTCTCCAAACCAGAAAAAAAAATGTTCTCAGTAGGACTCAGTAATGAGTAGCTCCACCATTCTCACTTCAAAAATTGGTTCAGGCATGCTTGATGCGAGTGTTTCCAGGAGGCTAGTGGGAACATTGCTCCAAGTGGTGAAGATGGCTTCATGAAGGGCATCAACTGTCTGGAACTGATGGCCATTTTTATAAACTTCCCTTGCCATCCATCCCCAAATGTTGTCTGTGGGATTTAAATGAGGGGAACATGCAGGATGGTCCAAAAGAGTGATGTTATTCTCCCTGAAGAAGTCCTTGGTGAAGTGAGCATTGTGAACTGCAGCGTTGTCCTGTTGAAAAACCCAGCTGGTACCACACAGACGAGGGCCCTCAGTCATGAGGGATGCCCGCTGCAACATCTGCATCCGTTTGACGACCCTGCACCACCTGAAGCTCCAGTGTTCCACTGAATGAAAAAGTACCCAGACCATGATGGACCCCCCTCCACTGTGCCAGGTAGAAAACATCTCAGGTGGGATCTCCTTGTCATGCCAGTAACGTTGGAAGCCATCTGGACCGTCAAGGTTACATTTTTTCTCATCAGAATAAAACTTTTTTCCACCTTTCAATGTCCCATGTTTGATGCTCGCTGGGAAAGTCTAAATGGGCAGTTTTGTGGCGTTGAAGGAGACGAGGTCTTTGAATTGCTTTTTTGTTTTTTAAACGCTTTTCCCACAGATGCCGTCTGATGGTTATTGCTCTGCAGTCGGCACCAGAAAGGGCCATAACCTCCTGACTACCAGGAAAAAAAATGTTGTCCAATCACATTTATTTTGAAATTCCCCAATCTATGTGAAGTAATTGTAATACTGCAAAAGAAATTTTTGAAATTTTTATTTTTGTTTTTAAGCTATGATGTGTCTTCTACAGTGGACATTGGAACCCAATACAGGGGAAACGGAACTTAATTGTGAAACAGTTAGTCCAACAAAAATATCAAAAAGTCAACTTGATAAAGTGTTAAACATAAACATAACTGTCCATCATCTCTTTTCTTTTGTTTCACTTTTGCTTCTATTATGCTTATTTGGTATGATACTTCAAAAAGCTTTCTTGGAAACACAAAGGAAAATCTTGCACTTGGAACACATAACATATGTTTTGCTGTTGCAGCCAGATTGGCGACACCTTGATGCATGTGTTTCATCCACCATCCCATCCCCGATGCCCTTTCCTCCTGCAGCTGTGAAAGTTGTCTTGACTTGGTAGACCACAAAATCCAAAACTAGACCAGTTGGTGCAGCGAAGACAAATACCTTCAGTCCAGTTGGGTTTGGTTTGCCCGGTACATACTGGCGCACTGGGCATCGACCAGTAAAAGGAACCATTTGCTCGTCAATGCACAATTTTCCTGTTCTTGGCAGACTCAGACATCCTTGCCTTACTTTGCTCAAGAGGAGCCTGATTCTCCACAAGAGATCACTTGTTTTTTCTTCATCTGAAACATCAAGGTCGTTGACGAGCTTGATGGAGTTTCTCAATTTGTAAAACCGATTTCTGGTCATGGATTCCGCCACAATTTTTACTCTAGTACTTGAGGCCCAATACATTTGAATGTTTGGATATCCTAGACAGCCCATGTAAATAGAATTCCCAAAGAATGTCTTCAGTTCTTCAGGTGTGGTATTTAACGTTGCTCCAGACACAAGTACTTCACGCTGATTTGTGTACATCATCTTCCTCTACTTCTGCCTCAAACAGTGGATCTTGATCATCTTCATCAGATAACTCAATGTCTGAGTTTCCATCAACAATCCGCAGTAAAATTCCCTGTGCTTCTGAGAATGACTCCCTTTCTTGTCATTTGGGGAAAAAAAGAGCAAAATGGATGAAATAACTTCAAATGTCCACTACAGAGGACATTTTTTAAACACTTTAAACACTAGGCTCAAATACACTTAAAATAACTCAAACAATACTTTAACGTGTTCATAAGAGTCTTATAAATAAAATGCCAACAGCATTTCAAGACAAAATGTGTTTGATAAAAAGTATTCAACACTTACTTTTCCTCTTCCCATAAAAAGTGCTTGCACTGAGGGAAGCCATTTTCTTCTATGGGTAAGTCAAGGTAACAAAGCCCCACCCCTACAAATTTGGTATCATTGGAAAGCTCTGAATGTCCTCTATAGAGCACAAAAGGAGTTAATGCGATTGGATGCACTGGGTTGGAGATATTTAGGTTTACAAATGTCCTCTACAGAGGACAAATTTGAACTACTGGTCGTCAGGAGGTTAATGTGGGTGGAAGACCGCCCTGTGTCTTGTTGGACAGCCAATCGGATCCTCTGGCTCAGCGCAGGTGTGATTTTTTTGGGTCTACCACTTGACTTTTTTGTTCCATAATGCTCAGGATCTTTCAAACAATTTAGAAGCCCAACCTCAGCAGCAATGGCACGCTGCAAGAGGCCTTGTTACAGAGCGCTACAATCCGACCACGTTCAAAAAGAGAAAGCTTCTTAGCTTTAGCCATCAGGAGGGCATGACAGCGTGAATGCCTGACAGAAAATGAAACTTTTGAGCATATTTAGGCTTTTATAGCCTGTGGTCTTAAACTTTTGATCAGGTGATAAACAACGTATTTTAGTTTTTTTCTTTAAATTAAAAGTTCCAAATGTTTTTAGTCGCACTCCCCCTTCTTGTTTTTGCATATTGTAGCTCTACTTAAAACCTCATTAAGATCCAAATGTGCAAAATGCAAATTCTAGCAATTTTTCAACTGGTATTAAGATTTTTATCAGGAGTGTATATCTGTACTCACTCAACAACAAACTATGTTTCTGTCAACTATGAACTTTTCTTCATTCGTTATATATTCATTAGGAATGTTACATAATTTATCAATACATTACAACCCTTAACTTCCATTGTAACACATTTCTTATGGTATTTCAATTTGGTTTCTCTTTCAAAATTGGTAAATGGTACATGTTACAGGAAGTGCACAAAATAAATAAGCTTAATTATTGCTGTTAATTATATGTGTCCATAGAGCGGCTTCTTTTAAATGTAGCCACATCGCTGTGTTCTTGTTACTGCCGCCAATCACGTCAAATGTTGTTTATGAAGCTGGTCAAGGAGGCCTTAAGCCTCTATTTAAATTAAAAACATGACGCCATGTTCACTCACTCAAACATGACAGCGTGTCTGTTTGCTGTCAGTGTCGATGACATCATACATGCTTCTTGTTTAAATATTAGCACTTAGCTGAGCGTCTTCATTAAATAAAGATATGGGCGGAGATAACAAGCCGGCCAGAACATCTGTCCTCATGATCGTGATGATGATTGGTGTCGTTGTCTATCGTGTCTGATGGCCCAGTGTGTGTGTGACTGGTTTGGAGCCATCATACTGGTCATGTGACTCACTCGCCATCTCTGTGTGACGTAGCGCGTTAGTTCTAGAAGAGGTTCTGTTGGTGTCGGCGTCATGTGAGCCATCGGTCTGTATTGCCATGACAACGTCTCTCCTTGATTGCGCGTAGATTAATTATTACATTAGCATGTAGCTGCTAGTTAGCACAATGCAGGATGTTCTAGTCTCCCATTTGGAGCAGTACCAGACACACAATGACACGTCCACAAGATCAGGTGTGTCCAAAATTTTTCCAATAAGAATATAGAAAAATAAAAAAATTAAATGGTGTGAGTGGCCACTTTGATCATTTTTTTAATTAAAGTGAAGTGTGAACATAAGTTAAAGCATGATGGTAAGTTATTACTGGAATTACAACAGGCAATCAGTGTGGATTATGTAGATGGGGCTTGGAGAAACGCTTTCTCCAGCAGCTAGCCGGGACCACCTAGCAGCCTGTGGTGCAGCGGAGACGCGTACCACCTTTAGCCGCTTTAGAGGGAGAAGGAGGTGGCGCCACAGCAGACAGAAGCACGGTTGTCATGCTAGACCATGACTCCAATTGTTCTTACCATCATTTTACATTGTCATTCATTAGTGGTGAGTACCAATTCATTTTATCCTTTAAAACGTGTTTAATAAGTGCATATTTAGGGCTCAAACCTGGATTGTGCTTCAATGCATTCAGCTTGTTAGCGTCCTCTGTAGCGAGTGAACAACGGCAATTGAAGAGAGACTGGGATTGTCTTAATAATCTCAGCTTTGTGATGTTAGGAAAATATGGTTTGTTATTAGACTTATAAAAAGTTTTATGTCCATTATTCCATTTGATTTTACTAATAGTTGTAGTTATTTATTGACATACTGTACTTGTGTATGTATTTCTGATAGTGTACATCTTCATGTCATGCAGATTCGCTAGAAGAAACAGTAAGCTATATTATGCAGGGCTCCATACTGGCTAAATGGTCGCATTTTGCAACTAAAATTTGAGGCATTGTGAGTAAATTTTTAATCTACAAGGTACACACTGTCCCTTATTACTGTGAGAATGAAAAATAGTCAATGTGGAGTCAATTGACGACAGCTTGTCACAGGCGTGATCGCTCACATTTCAATCTCATTGCTGTTTGGCTTTTCTGGCATCTTTGTTTACACACATTGCCTGACTGTCACTCTACAGTACCTCACTGGTGGCAGCTAGCTAGCTAGTTTTATGCCTAGCCTCCGGTCTTCGGACTCCAAATGTGGCTTTTTTTTTTTTTTACCACATTTTGTCTTCAATCCTGAGGTATGCCCTCAAAACCTGTGGTTACCCCAGCTGGTTGTTTGTGAAAAGTGTATCTGGTTCCAGAAAGAACAAAAGCAAGGTGGATGAGGAAGATAACATCGCGTATGTCTCAGGCCTATCTGAGAAACTCAGAAGGATTTTTAACAAACACAGCATACCTGTACACTTCAAACACTTTGAGACTGTCTGTTGTCGTCTAAGGTGACTTAACAATAAATTAATTCCAATTAACAATGAATTAATTCCATGTTCAGACTATGCCAAGGGCTAATGAAAAATGGCCCTCGGGCCGCACACTGGACACCTGGCACAAGATAGTGAAAAGTAACGTCACGTGTCCTCCTGAAGAAGACATCTAGCCTCATGCTAACGCTAATGCCCTTATGGTCTTGACCCCCTCCATGCCTTTGTTGTCACACTTAAAGATGAACATGTTTCCATCAGGTCGAGGGTCATATCATGCGACTGTCAAAACTGACCTGTCAGTCACAATAAAAGACAGGCGGGGACTTCCCAGCATCCTTTAGTGTTATTAAATCTTAAATATGGGATGGCCAGGAGGAAGTCGGCTTACGGTATACACACACACGCACAACCCCACTTTTTCCGAAGGCAGGTGTTAGCCGCTTCCTTATCGCTGTTTGCTTATTAAGAGGCGGTGGCGACGGCTAAAGCAAACGTGTGATAAATGAAGGGGGAGAGAGCCGTGCGGGTGGTTGGGGAGGGGTGTAAACTGGGACATTACATGATTGTGTTTCTCTTCCCCTCATGCAGGAAATTAATTACGCATGCATTTGTTCTCTTTTAAATTTGAGATAAAAACACTCATTGCTGGAGAAAGTCATGCCCACATGTGACCTCTCACCTCCCACCAATGATGACATGATGACACATAGACACACACACACACACACACACACACACCATTGGTCAACATCTTGTTTATGTTTTAGTTCCCTTCCTAATTGTTGTCTTTTGCACTAATGACTTCCTCATTGGATGATGGAGATCATTTTGTGGAGGTCCATCATGTGCACGTGAACATATCAATCACAAGGAGGCCCCACCCACAAGCGCTTTCAGCTTCTGTTGACCAAAATAAACATGGAGCTGCTGGAAAAAAGGATCGCGGGAGTAGTGCTCTTGTGTTAGAAGAAGAGCAGCATAGAGAGAGAGAGAGAATTCAATCATCAACTCCCATGACGGCGAACGGAAAAATGAGTTGAATGGCTCACGTGTTCTGTTTGCACGCAGCTGGACTACTAACACATGCACACACGTGCAAGCCAGTTGTCTTGTTGGAATTTAATTCCACAGGTGATAGCAAGCAAATTCCATCCATGATGTTGTTTGTGTTGGTGCACTGTGAGGTGGAGCCACTTATTTAGACAACAATGGCGTGTGTGTTGACTCATTGTCAGTGGATAGTAAATCTATACTGCTATACAAGCTCTACACTGACCATTCTGAAGTACAGTGTATGTCTAAGTTGACTTTCTGTAGTATTGTCCGTGCAGTACTCCAGACCAAATGATCGAGTCCGCCTGTGACATCAACGCGCGCATGTGTTCATTATGCATTCGTTTACTCTTTTTGACATTTTCCACGTTTGCTTGTCAGCTACCCAAAGGTCGCAGTCTTCATGTGACAACGCGTTTCTCTCGATGAAGCTGCAACTTGCATGCTGATGGCCGCCTTTGCATTTGCGTCGCCGTTCGAGTGCCAAATTGATTGACGCCTTTGACTCGCTGCCTTGTTAGCGTTCTTCATGTTTGTGTTCCGTCAGCATGAATGTGAATGTGAGGTCACCTGTTGAGGGTCAATATGAAGGTCCTGTCAAATGTTTTTCGTCGACTGTATTAACTGTTTAATGGGCTCATTTGAATATTCATAACAAATGTTGACCTCATTTTTTATTTCAATGGGGTGGACTTGTGTGCGTCGCCAAGCATGCACTTTGATTAGACCTCCCTGTTCAATCATGACAAGCGGATGCTATTGCCATGGTAACGAGGCTGCTGTACTGACGTGAGTCAAGGGGTGCTCACACTTTTTCAGCCTGCTACTTTTAAAATGTCCAAGTCCCAAACATCTACCTCCTACTATAAATATGGAACATATATATATATATTTATTTAAAAAATCTGAGTACGTATTGATGTACGATATACATGTATATCAGGGATGCACACACTTTTTCAGCATGCAAGTTACAAGTCAAAATGATCTACCTTTCCTTTCTAAAACATACAACATATATAAAATCTAACCGGTAAACTTTGAAAAACTATTGCAAATATTAATGATTAGCATTTTGTCACGCCTTGGGAAGGCGATGTGGGTGAATCCCAGGATGCAGACACAGGAGAGTTCCAGCAGTGAGAAGGGTTTAATAATAATTAGTCCAAGTAAGTGAGACAAACAGCAACTGAAGGCGACGGCGCACAAAAAGCAGAAAAGGCACCGTGGTTACTCAAGAGGCACGAATAACCTTCGGCTACCTCTACCGTGGGAGCTGGACGGGCTACTGGGGCTGCAGGACGGCAGCTGGAGGGTTCCTGAAAGGAGGTGAGTCCAGAACACGAAAAACACATGCGGTTGCAGTAGCAAACAGAGACAATAATCCAGCACTGGCTAGGAGCAGCTGAGAGGATGATAAAGGGTGCTTAATGATGAACAGGTGCAGGAACCCAGTAGCTCCGCCCAGCTCAGGTGTCTGCTTCTGCACACAAGCACACAGGGCATGAGGAGACAAGACAATATAATAAATAAGCATAAAGCCGATAAACTTAAAAGAGGTAACAAACCTGTGTCACCGTAGAGTGTGACACATTTCACATTTACATTTTCAAAGTTTACAGGTAATCAAAGTAGCTGATATCATAATTCACTTCAATATGGAAATAAAGATAATGACACATAATTCCTCCATAGCTGTGTATAGGTAAATAGCTACGTAACATTCATTCAGTTCATGTATTACATCCAGTTAACATTTGCTATCAAACATTACCGATATTCAAGAATTGAAAATAATTATGAAAAAAGACAATGCAGCCGAAGTCAAGGCAACATATTAAAAAGGTTGAAATAATAGTTTAAGAAGAGGATGTGTAGAAAACACCGATTTCTGTAGTAGCATTCCTGACGCAACGCAAAGCCATCAAACGATACAGTTTTTTTATACATAACTAGCCGCTACAAGTGAACAGATAATGTTTTGTGGCACGATGGACTTGCTCATCCAGCCTAATAGTGTGTTGCCTGCTGTGACTGTTGGCCAATCACTGCTGGAGGGTACCCTATAAAGAGGGGCCGGGTTATTGTCCCCAGTCTCTTGCTTCTTGCTGCTGAGAAACGGCCTTTTCTGGTCGCCTCATGCAACCCGGCTCCCCAGGAAATAAAGGGTAAGTAGTAGTTGTCTTACATGACAAATAGAAAAGTGTACGTAGTTATATTGTGGCGTGTATACGTAGTTATAAAGTTCCTGTCATTGTCAAGCAGGTTTCTGGTTTCAGGCTTTCTTGTTCTCCTGGTGCTGCAGTCAACAGGTACGTAGTCCCAGTTGTTTGTGGCGTCCAGCCACCTGTTTAATCTCTTCGCTTTGTCTACAGTTTTGCCATTTGTGCATGTGCCTGATCTCCCCTTTTGCTGCACAGACATCTTACGGACGCAGAGTTGTGGCCGTGTGTTTTTTAAGCGCTCCCCTCTCCTCCCCTTACCACCAGTGTAAAACTCGCGCCCACCGGATGGCAGAGCCACCGTTTGGTGGGTGCAGACACAAGCTCAGGTGTGGTTTCAGGTAATCAGGGTGAAGTTTTTAAGCTTTGTCCTCTTGCCCCCATCTAGATGTGAACATGGGAGGAGTGAAGGCTTCTTGCTTGGTGGATAGTGGGTCTATGGTGTCCACTGTCACCGAAAGCTTTTTCTATCAGCATTTCCAGGATTGGAGTCCAGAAAAGCTCAGGTCGTGCCATGTCGAGCTGTGTGGTACGGTAATAGCCCGCTGTGGGTGTTGGTGGTTAAAGACCCCCTGGGTGGCAGTGCCTCTAAGGTCCCTGGTGTCCTAGGGAGGGCAGCATGGCCTGGCTTTGTTTGACTTACCTCCAGTATCTGAGGCTCCAGAATCTGTCATTCAGGCATTGCAGATATGCCGTCAAGCCAGAGTGAAGGCCCATCAACAAGCTTTTAGGAAAGTCAAGGTACGTGGCACGAGAGCTTGTCTCATCTCGGATGGTTTGATGAAGATTGTCGCACCTGTGCAGAACAGTACTCGCGTACCTCTGTGTTTTTCGAGCCTTTGCTCCTGGCCTCTCCATTCGCCATTGCTTGCTGAAGAGCAGGCTAAAGTAAGGGCCCTAAGTAATAAATATGCTTCTGTCTTTTCTGTACATGATGGTGACCTGAGCTGCACCAATTTCATTTCTCATGACATTCCCTTGTTGGATGATGTCCCTGTTCAGCAGGGCTATAGGTGCATAGAGAACATATTAACCAGCTACTTGAGGCACAGGTAATCACAGAGTAGCAGCCCTTATGCTTCCCCCAAAGTGCTTGTTAAAAAGAAAGACTGTAGTCTGCGTATGTGTGTTGACGAGAAACAGAAACCAGAAAGGATGCCTTCCCTCTTCCTCACATCGAGGAATGCCTCGATGCACGCTGGTTTTCCACGTTGGATTTAGCCAGTGGGTAAAACCAGGTTCCCGTAACTGGAGGGGACGAGGCGTTTTACACTCCCTTTGTCCTCTTTGAGTGGAACCGCATGCCCTTTGGCCTCTGCACACCAGCACCTTCCAGGGGTTAATGCAGCAGATTTTTTGTGATCAGCAGTGCCAATCTCTGCTGTTATATCTGGATGATATTGTGGTGTTTTCTTCCACAGTTGAGCAGCATTTAAACAGGTTGGAGGTAGTGCTGGGGTGACTGCAGCATGAGGGCCTAAAAGTGAAGCTTTCCAAATGCACCTTCTTTCAGAAGGAAGCCATGTGATTTCTGACAAGGGTGTCGTCACTGACCCAAGTAAGATTGAGGTGGTAGCCAACTGGCAGCCCCCCACCACCATGGTTGAACTTTGGTAATTCCTTGACTTTGCCAGTTATTACCGCCGGTTTGTTGCCCCGCTGCACAAGATGGCTGATGAGTTGTGAGGCACCACGTCCAAGAAGAGATTGCAGTGTACATTATCTGAGAGTTGGTCGGAAGAGTGCCACCGGAGCTTTGAGGCATTAAAACTTAAGCTCACCATGGCACCTGTGTTAGCATATGCAGATTTCTCCCTCCCTTTCATCCTAAAGGTGGATGCAAGTTATGGTGGCTTGGGCACTGTGTTCTCACATGCAGGAGCAGGGTCGTAAGGTTAGGCCCATAGCGTATAGAGGTCTCAGGCCCACGGAGCTCATTATGCTCAATTATAGCTCTATGAAGTTGCTCAAATGGGCCATGACCGAAAAATTTTGGGAGTATCTGCTAGGCCAGAATTGTGTTGTGTTTCCAGACAACAATCCCCTGAGTCACTTGTAAACTGCAAAACTTGGCGCCACTCAACAACGTTGGGCAGCACAGCTCGCATCTTTTGACTTTGAAATGAATGCCTTGTCCCGCCAACATCTTTCTGGGGCACAGAATATAGAAGTTATGCTTCCTGGAACTTCTTTCCCCAAGCCCGTGCAGCGTGTTCTCTCTGCTGAAAGGACGACAGTATCTCGGGCCACGATTGCGGCACTCCAGCATCAATATTCATCAGACATTTGTGTGCTCCAGCGAGCCAACCCTGTTATTCAGGAGGTCTTGGTGTTTTGGGAACGAAAGGAACGTCCCAATTGTGAGGAGCGGAAGCAGCTGTCTTGGTCTGCTTTGGTATTGCTCTGACAATGGGACTGCTTAGTTGAGGGGCACAGTATCCTTTGTCACCAAGTCTTCCGCACGGGTTGTGCTAAGGCAGTGTTGCAGGTGATCTTGCCTGCTGCCCTAAAAGCAGAGGTGCTCACTGAGGTTCACCAGCAGCATGGTCATCAGGGTATTACTCTGGCAGCAGTGTTACTGGCCAAGTATGTCCTCTGATGTAGCAGATTGGTGCCGTACCTGCCAGAGGTGCAAGGTTGCAAAACACACCCAGCCAAAGGTGCCAAACAACCTACAAGAACCTCGAAGGCGTTAATAGAAGCTGAACAGTGTGAAGAGACCACTGTTGCCCACTTTTGCATAAGAAAAGTAGCTATTGGCTTTCCTACAACTCGCTAAATGACGTAGTCTAATTTGCATATAATTTGCATACGATGTAAAATTCTGTAGAAAAAAAGCATAATCTCACAGAAGTGAGTAAAAACACTTTAATTACGTTTAGAAATACAAATAAACTTGATTCTTGGTTTGTTAATTTAAAATTGTCCATTTCATCAAAGTAAAATAACTATCTCGACCAGCGCCTCTCAAAGTTCTCCCATCACACGTTGGCTATTAAAGGCTTTTTTAAATGAGCAGAATTTAGCAGCAAATAACAGATTATGCTGCGTTTATTGTATGGCTCATATTAACAAGACTCAGTGTGCTTCGTGAGTAGCGCACCCTTCTGGTGAATATATGGAATAGCAATTCATTTGCATTTTGGATGCATAGAGCTCCAAATCATGGCTTGTAACTGCCTTTGGGCGGGGCAGCCCTGTCAACAGCAACCGCCGCTGCTCAGTGAGAACACAAAATGCAGAACAATACGTGCTTTCACCATATAAAACTCCCCAACGACGCCAGATAAGTCGCTAGATTTGTTGCTAATCGCTTTTGAGAACATACTGGATGTCATCAAGGGGGTTGGAATGTGGCCAAATCTAGCATCAAAATCACCAAGTTGGCAACAATGGAAGAGACATGAGTGCAGGACATTCTCAGTAATTCTCCCTGAAGTCAGATGAAAGCATTCCCTACTTGTCATTGGTCACCTGGGACATGGATTTATTCCTGCTAGGAACAACAATGCAAAGTCCATTAAAACGATGTCGTACATAATGCATGCAGTATTTTGCAGGAAAGGCAATGTTTGTAGTCCATTCAGACCAACAGCGTCCCCAGTAGGTAAAGCACCATCATTACATACGAGTGACGTCAACCGAGGATGTCACTCCTTGAAGCTATTCCAGGTAACACCATTTGTTGTTTTATATGGCTTTAATAAAATTATTATTTTTCTTTACAGAGAGTCAACACACAACAATAGGAAAGCGTTTGTGTACTGTAAATATCAAACAGTTGTTTACTAAACAAACAAGTGTGATTCATCCAATCATCTAATGTGGAGCACATCACTCTGCTTCCATGGCAACAGGACACACTTCCTGTTTCCTGGCAACAAACGCCATCATGCACCAGCGAGGAATGACGGGAAGGTCTATGTGGTGCCTGCCTGTAGTCCAGTGTGCGTACTCCACACATATACACACACACTTGGCGGTAACACGATACCATCATCAGTCGTCAGGCTCGATGACACACTGCTCCACGATGTCCCTCAGGTTGGGGTTCTCCATGGCGGCCGCCACTCGTTCCTTGTCGTTGATCTGCTTGTTGACTGCAGAAAAACACTGTGACCATGACTACCTTTGCATGCATATACTAACACTGCTTCACTTCTTTTTACACTTGTGTGACCATTAACAATATTACAATGTGACTTAAAATATACCAATACAGTTATTAAATCTTTTATTGTGACGAGACACTTACTGTCCTCCTCTGTGGAGTGGGTTCCTTCACTAATGTAGATTTCCAGCTGAGAAGAGACACGTTCGAGTCCAGTTAGGTCAGAAATGTTGGCAACAGATGTGCTGACATGCAGTTCGTATACAGTACTAACTTTGTGTTTGAAGGGCAAGCATCTCTGCAGCTTCACTTGTAAACACAAACCTGCACACAACAACAACAAACTGGCTCAGGATAATGTAACACAAAGAGGAAGTTGACAAGAGGAAGTGACTGACCAATGAGGGTAGCTAGGGAGCAGTGAGGGACGGTGGGGGAGAACTTGATGATGATGAGATACTCGTCCTCGCCGAGCTCCTGGACCTCCACACATTGCTCTGTCACCACCTCCAGCTCCTCAAGGGTGTTGGGCTTCTCTGGATCTCGAATGGATCGAATCACATCTGACACAAGTCATGACAACAGACATATAGAAAATCAAGTCGTGGATCTAAAAGTTCTTTGCTTTTACAATTCAAACATTTAATAAACACAACATTGATGTTTCTGCACCACAGCTGAGTGTAACCTCTTAATACAATACAGTGTTCCCTTGTTTATCGAGGAGATAGGTTCCCAAAATAGGCCACAATAAGTGAAATATGTGAAGTAGCTAACTTAATTTTTTTACTATTATTATATATGTCTTAAGACTGTAAAACCCCTCACCATACACTTTATACATTTTTCTCAGAGAGGCAATAACATTTTCTCACATTTCTCTGTTGTTTAAACACTCTCAAAAAAGTCCAAACCTTTCTTTTGAATTTTAATGATCAACCTACAGGTCGACACAAGACATTATAAAGTCACTCACGGATATTTCACTTCTGTGAGCGTACCTTTTCATCCTGGTCCCGTTATAGCATTTTTGTATCCTTGTTAAAACATATTGCTACAGTACTCCTCCCTGGAACCAAAGATTAATTTACAAGCTAGCGATGACACAGGAGACAGGCAGGGCAGCACGAAGGAGATTGATTGACAATGGTCTACAGCCAATCAGGATGCAGAAACAATGGTCGGTTCAGACAGACGAGAGAGAGAGAGAGAGAGAGAGACTAAACTTCCCACAATGTAATTCTTCTTAAAGGGCCACGCTTGGTCTGTAACAGCTCATACCATGTAATTAAAAAAAGAAGCACTGAAAAATTCAGCTAAAGATGAATCGTGATAGAACGAGGGAACACTGTACAGAAGTTGCATTACAGAAACATACTAAAGTGGATCAGCATGTCCATTTGATTACACTTATATGCGCTAAGAAGATCACTGAGTCAAAATACTTCCTGGTTGTGAACGACTCTACGTCGACTTTACGTTGATTTATGTTACTTGCCATTCAATCTGTCATCTCGCCTCCAACGGCCACTACTTCAACTTCTCGTTGTTTGCACTTCGCAGTCACTTACCATACACTTCTAACGCTTTCTCTTCCATCGTCGTGCTCCTCGGAACATTACTAGGGTGAAAATGTGTCCCGAGGACGTGAGTTGGCCGTTAACAAGGCCGGGCACCGTGTGCAAGTCTCATGATAAGAAGCAAGAAAGTGTACTTGTACCAAAAGGAAGAGAATGTCAGCGGAAGAAAAACCTCAACCGTTCTGAGATCAGCTCAACACTGTCTAAGAGCTCAACCTACCAAACACATTGGTTGACATTTTGTTTCTGGCAAAAGCAATCAATAACAGAGCGATCGTTTCGAAATTACAATAAAACATGGCCAATAATAATAATATATGTGACAATTATGTGATGTGCTATGGTTCATTCTCTCTCAAGACTGTCAGGCAACTAACAGAATCATCAGAAAACAAAGGAAATATCAACTCGAAGTGACGTCGTTTGATTAAGTAGTCTGTCCTTCTCATTGGTCAAACGTAGTCAGCTGACGTGGTAGGTGACGTGTCACGTGACAGCTATGGCTGATTGTCTGTTTACAAATACGACGTAAAAAAATGTCCGAGTCTTCTAGAGCCACATTTGACAGCTCGGACTCTCTCGGAAACGTTTGTGTCCTGTGGAGGAAGTAGCCCCCTCTCTCATAACAAGATGGAGGACAGTTCCTGTATCGAGGTGGCGCTCATCCCGGAGAACCAGCACTGCCGAGAGGTGGCCGACGTACTCAAAGCTCAGCTGGCCCCCAGTGAAACTTTGCTCGGGTGCCTGGAGCTCGGTGGTACGCTGATGGTGTGGGACCCGGCCAACAGGGAGGTTACTCCGGTCACAATAGACGGCTGCTACCAGGAGTGGGTTGGAGTTCTCTTTTAACTTTTAACTTATTAAGAAATCAAATTTAACACACCCATGCTACATTTTTACATGCAGGAACATGTTATTACTTTACGTGTACGTTAATGGATGTTGTGGCCTATACGTTAAGAGTTTTTTACATTTGGGCCAGGCAGATACCTAATAGTCTAGAAAAGGAATCAATATAATGTCCTTGAGTTGTTTGTTTAGAAGTTACAAATCATGTACAATCATTTAAATCGTGTACTATATGTTGTTTCTTGTTTAGCTTCTCCTGGGAGGAGGCGAGTGGCCACCATGGAGTGGGTGGAGCCTTGCATCTGCTGGCTGTCGGCTCTTGCTGCAAGCTGGCCATGCTGGAGGTGGACACAGAGAGAATATCATCCCTCTCCGTGCAC
This sequence comes from Dunckerocampus dactyliophorus, assembly GCF_027744805.1. Taxonomy (NCBI): domain Eukaryota; kingdom Metazoa; phylum Chordata; class Actinopteri; order Syngnathiformes; family Syngnathidae; genus Dunckerocampus; species Dunckerocampus dactyliophorus. The sequence continues at coordinate 25,243,610 of NC_072823.1, read as the reverse complement.
TGCATCCATGAATGTCCTGCAGAGCACCTCCAACAGGCTGTCTCAGAGTGGGACCAGCGTGAGTACTTGGACAAACTACATCAGGCTGATCCAGTACACTGGGGTCACTGATTGTGTCTTTACGTGCAGGCTTGAAGGTGGCACGTGTGCTCTCGTACGTGTCGGGCCGCTGTTGCCTGCTTATGGACGCCATCTGGCTACTGGAGATCATGTGGTCACCCATGCAGAAAATGCCGCAGACGCTGACCTGCTGCCGCATCACTCCGATGGACGGCACCACTGTGGCCCATTGCTGTGTATGTGACAACACAGCGTTCGCCCTCAGTGAGAGTGGACTCATTTGTATCCTTAACACGCTGACATGAGGGTTAACACATTTTATCACTGTTACATAATGAAAGCTTCTTTAACTCCGACTCCAGCTGTGTATAATATCACAAATGGCGTCCTTCTGGCCACCATCAACCTTCCTGCCTCCCTGAGCCCGGCCTTGATGGGAGAGGAGCTTGTCTCTTCTTCCTGTTCCTTCTGCCTCCTGGAGGTGTCGGCTGACCTGAGCACAGCCGTGGCCGTCACTCACGCTCACGTCGCCGTCGCCGTTGACCTCAACGACTATTTCAAGTGCTTGAGCCTCGCCGATGTGGATGTTCACAATAATGTACCTTTCATCATCATCATGATCATCTTCTTCTTCTTCCAGGAGGAACCCAGACCACCTGCTGTGTGAGGCAGCAGCTACTCACGCCCCGCTCCGTCCCCAACAACCCAGCGACGAGGACAGCTTGGCGAGCTCCAGCTGCAACATTGCCACGCTGGGATGGAGCTTCAACACTGACCGGTAAACTCAATCACTCGCTTATGCACGGCAACCATTAGGAGTCCAGGGAAGGATTTAGTGGTTTTACGTACATTTATATTTCACCACAAAAACTGAAAGTTACAATTTTCTCTGTACACAACAAATAATGTTTCCCATTCTCCCCCAAAATACTTTTGCCCACCTCAAGAAAGCTGAATATAACGTCAAGCATGTGTAGGAATTTCAAAGATTATGTTGAATTAATTGGCCAAGTGATGGCAGTGTTGGCACACCTTTCTCCCCCTCCACCTGCAGCCAAACTGCTGCAAATGCTTTGATTGATTTATAGACTGATAAATAGATTGGCAGCAATGGGAAGCGGGTGTCATGTTTCATTGCCTGTTTACTTTCGTTTCAAAGAAAATACACAGAATACCAATGAGCAATAAATGTGATGACACAGCGACAAAATCATGGTCAACATTATTGATCATATGTCTGATTTTACTTGATCGAGTTACACCATTTAAAGACTTGTATGCAGTTTGAAATCTACACTTTCGTTGCAAGTTGGAAGGGAGTGTCTGTGGGGCTATGTGTTCATGCTAAACCATCTATCACGCTGCGTCTGTGTAAACTGCAGATACGAGGTTGTGGATTCCAGAGAGTTAAAATGGTCCCTGTTACGTCCTGTACAGATCCTGGGGGTCTCATCTGACCACCATGTACAACACAGCCCAGCAGCCTGCTCTCTCCTCCTTCTCCGCCTGCTCAGCAGCCACGTCCTGGTCCTCCTCGCTCCCCAGCTGGGGGCCACACCAGCCTCTGCCCTCTGCCCAAAGTAGAGTCCCCCCCGGCGGGGCATCTGTCACTTTTGCCGTCCCAGAATCGTCCGTCCCATCCCTGCTCTCTGTCTCCGAGTTCTCTGCCATGTTAACCTTTGTCTCACCCCGGAACATGTGGACTGCTAGCGTTTTGTGGGACTTGCAGTCCAGGAATGTGACGTACCACCAGACAGAGGGCCAGGCGGCACCGGTGGAGCTCTGTGGAGAGAGACATCACACTCTGCTCCTCAAGAGTAAGTCTTTGGGAAAATATCAGAGTTCTGTTCTGCTTGGATTTCTGATTTCCTCTTTATCGTCTTCCTCTGCAGAAGCAGGAATGTTCCAGGTCTTGTTTTCAGTTTCCCAGCAGGACTTGCTCACCAGGCTGATGTTGTTCGGCAGTGCAGCCACCGTAGATGCAGTTTGTCACCTGAACAGCTGGGGGCGCTGCTCCATTCCCATCCACTCACTGAAGGTAGGAGGCGGAGATCTGCTCTGTGCTGAATCCATGGCGAGCGGGCGTCGTCATCTGTGTGGTGTTGTTTTGTGTTACAGGCAGGAGTGAAGAACCGTCAGCTGGACACGGTGGATTTCTACCTGAAGAGCAAAGAAAACCTCCTGAAGACGTTGAGCTCCTCTAGCCTCAAAGAACGTATGACATGCAACCATCATCATCACGTGCGTTTCACTACACCAAAAGTTGTTGCTGTGTTTCCTTCCACAAAGGCGTCCAGACACTGTGTCCCGCCTTGGACCTGCTGTGCTCCGCCATCAGGGAATCCAACAGTGACGCTCAGAGCCGCCAGTTCTCCGAGCAGCTGCTCCACATAACACTCAACTTTGTCAGCGCGCAGATACGCTATGTCCTCACTCACATGCACTGTAAGACCTAATTAGCCCCTTGAGTGTATTCAATGCTACGTTAGCATTAGCACTGTGTGTCTTTTTAGTGCGTTTGTATTGGTGTGTGCAAGTGTCTCTTGAGTGTGTGTGTGTGTGTATTGGTGTGTGCAGACGAGGATGAAAATGTGAGGAGCTGCGTGGACGTCCTGAACAAATACCTCGCAGAACTTAGAACCTTCATGAAGAAATACCCTTGGCTTGTAGGGGGAGACCCCCACAAAGACGACGCACCTGCTGATGAGGAGGACAAGTGGGAGCTGCTACCGATAGAGGTGACTCCTGGTCCACGTTACAAAGCTCATACATAATAAGCTAACACTTGAAAATGAATAGCACACATCCTTGCCTGACCACCAGGAAGTGATTATAGGCAATGTGTGTGTGTGTGTGTGGTAGGAATTGGTCCGCCTGTCTGTCCTGACAAATGACATTCCCAGAGCTCAAGCGGCCTTGAGGAAGCGGGGCCATCCAGAGTGGCGTCTATCGGCCATTAGGGCTGTGGGCCTACGTCAGGTCTTCTCCTGCCTGCAGCAGCGCGACCTGCAGACCGCCAAGGTGCTCCTTACCAACATGGTGAGTGTCGGCACAGGAGACACACAATCTCACTCACTTCCAGATGTTTTGGCTCCGCTTCCATCACGTCCAGCTGTGAAGAAACTCATCGGCTATCTTGTTTGTCAGGGACTCAACGTGAAGAAGGAGCTGCATCGGATCTGCATCTACACGGACAACAAGGATCTGCGGGAGTTTGTGGTGAGTCATCTACTTCCTGTCATCACTTGCTCTGTGCACCCTCAGCTGAGTCTCTGATTGGCCGGCTCCTCAGGGGGAGGAGCTCTCTCGGCAGGCTTACTTTTCTGAGGAGGAGAGTCAAGGCGTTGTGTTCATCAAGGAGGTGGAGCGTCTGCTCGCTCTTCCTGCTTCCCGCCATACACACGTCCACTGTTCCAGCAGGTGAACCATCCTGCCTTCATTTCTAGTTATAGTAGCAGCCAACAGCAACACAATCCTGATGATGACATCCTGTTCCTTTCCAGGGTGGTGGAGGTGTTCCTCAGGGAGTCAGGAGGCGGGGAGGTTCTAGAGGAGGTTTTGGGACAGAGGAGTTTCGAGGAGGATGATGAGGAGTCAGCGCTTTGTCACAATGTGAGACTAGACTGGGTGAAGAACTGGAACCAGAGCAGCAGAACCGCCATCCTGCTGTCCAGACACCAGCCCTCAGGTAGAAGACCACTTTGGAATGTTTGGATTTGGCAAAAAAAATTCAGGATACCTGCTCTGTTTTCTAGATTTCAGCATGTGTGATGCCGGCGTGTTGTGGCGTCACATGACCACCCTCCACAACCGGTGTGGCGTTGTTGACTGGATCGAGAGCAGTGAGGGCTCCGGTGCCTCACGGTGGCCGGAGTTAACCCCGGCGGTGGTCAACAACAACATGTTGTGCAGCTTCTTCCTGACGGAGGACATCCTGGACTTACTAGCCAGGTGGGGCAGCCACTTTGAGCCCAACCATGTTGATGACCCGCTGACACGTTAAACATTGTGTTCTTCCTGCAGGAGAGGCGTGTTCATCCCTGATGAGCTGGCCGACTTGGAGCGGTTGCTATGGCGGCTAGCTCAGGGGGAAGGACTGATGTCATGCTCTCTGCCGCTCCCTCAGCACCGCTCGCCACACGGTCTGGACCTCCACGCTCTGGTCATCAGCTGGTGTCTGGAGCGTGGCCTGCAGTACCTCCTCTATGTCTACCTGGAGCACTACAGGTGCGCTCCGAAAATGCTCCCGTGGCGTGCTAATGTTAAGCTAGCTGCTCCTAGCATGTTGTGTCGGCCCTCTACAGGTTGACTCCCAGGAACTGTCCTCTCCTTGCTGGTGGCTCCACCCAGACTCAACCTTGGTTTGACATGCTGGTGAAGATCCAGGAGATCAGCAGAGACCTAACAGGTAAACTGTGCACGCACATGGTGCTGTCACAACCTCATTCTCATTCGGTTCTTTTTCCTGTGTGTTCCTCCAGACCCGGGAATGGTTTTCCAGGCCAGTCTAACCAGTGCTCAGGTTCTGTTACCGGGCAGCCCACCATCCCTTAGCAGCCTGCTTCTGGAGGGTCACAGTCTGCTCGCACTCGCCACCATTATGTTCTCCCCTGGAGGCGTTGACCAAGTAACTGTTGCAGAAGACTAAATGTAAAAATCGAGACACTTCCTGGTCTCGTCACCAATCTGGTCTACTTGCTGGTTGTCAGGTGGTACTTCGGGCTGAAAGGTCGACCAGCTCGGAGTGCTCGGTGGATCCTCAGCTGATGAAGATGGCGCTGACGGCGTATCCCAAACTGAAAGCCGCCTTGTTCCCCGCAGGACCAAGAGGTCCCGGCCCATTCTCTGACATCTCCATCTACCATCTGCTGCAGGTCCGTCCACAGTCCACTCAAAGACAAACAAATCCGATCCGGTCCTTTTACCCAGTGTCTCTTCCAGTCGTTGCATCCGCTGGACCCCTGTAGACTTTTCGGCTGGCAAGCAGCAAACTCCCTCAACTCCAGCGGTAGGTGGCATCCACACTCGTGCTTCTGTAGAACCTGAGAGCGGTCTTCACGTGTCCTGTGTCTCCTTAGAAACCACAGAGCTGCCTCACTTCTCCAGCCCACAGCTGGTGGACAGCTTTGCTCTGGTGGACAATTTGGACTATTTGTACTATGTGCAACATGGCCGACCCTCCTTCGCCTTCGCCACCTTCCTGCTCCAGGAGCTGATTGGCTGTGACGATGTCAGCCTACTGTGAGTCTAGCACTGTGCTACGGGGCCGAGTTACTGCTAAGCCCAGGTAGTCATATTGTGTGTGTGTGTGTGTTAGTCTGCAGCAGGCGTTGCAGCATGTGCACGGGCTGGCTGTGCAGAGTTTTAACACGGCGTCGGTGGTGGCAGCTGCCGTCTGTTTCTGTGAGCTGCTGGGAGTCAGCAGCCTCCAGCTGAGAGTGGACGTCAAGGTCATGAATGCCATCTTGACACACTGGACACAATACAACACACGCTGTGGCTACACACAGCCTCTACAAACACTGGGTAAACACACACAATATATTTTCCCCTTGTGGGACTAATAGAGGCATATTTTATCTATCACATGCACATACATGTACACACACGTAAACACACGCTCGCCTGTCAGTGTCTAAAGGTGTCAAGCTGGTGGAGGCTGAGCCTGGAGCAGCAGAGGAGCTGATTGGCTACCTGGAAGCTGCAGTGATGGACAGTCTGGGAGAGAAGGCCGTGAGCAGGTGAGCTTCATTATCATTATCATCATGATCATCATCATCCTTTCCTCTTCTTCTTCGTCATAAAGATTTGTTTCCTGCAGGTCGTCGTGGGAGGCGGCTCAGGAGTGGGCGTTGCCTGTCCAATTTTGTCATCTCCACGCTCTGACTCTCAGCTCCGTTTACCCCGCTCACTGTGCACGTGACGGACAGTACATCCACTTTCTGTTGTTTGTCCAACTGCACAACTTCCCACCGCAGCAGGTGAGTCATGCCGCTGTGACCAAGAGTGTTTCCTGTCCTTCCAGTCATCATATTTCTACTTCCTGTCTCACCAGGTTCGCTCACTGGTCGCACAGTTTGGTCCCACCCTCCAGGAACACCTGAGGCTCGCTTTTCAAAACCTGCAGGTCTTCAATCAGGGCTCCTTGGGGGTGCAGGAGTCCCCCCGTGAACTGTTCCAGGTGCTCCTGAGGAGCCAGGAGGTGGCAGGACCTAGCAGGTACCTGCTGCGCGAGGCGTTGGGGCAACGCTGCTCGACGTTAACTGTGCTGGCCTCTTGCACACAGGTGACCTTAGCCCCGCCCACTACCAAACCAGAGACTTTCTACCTGCACCCCCCACAATGCTAAAAGTATTTGATTGACAGGATGCAGAGCTGCTCCAATGCCTGTGTGTGTGGCTTCTCACCTCCATCGATGTCGTCACTGCCGAGGAAGCTACCTCCCACCTGGCTGACCTGCCTCAGCACCACAAGTGGACCCTGCATGACCTATCCATCATCTGGAGGACTCTGCTGGGGAAGGGCCTCGTCAGGCCCCTTCTGCGAGGCTTCCAACTCTTTCAGAAGGTAAAGACTTGAAGTTGACCTTTTCTTCCAGAAGCTCCCACACCAGTACTCATCCACCAGGTGTCATTGTTTGGTTTGGTTTGGTTTCAGGACTGCCCCCTGCTTGCAGTGCTCAGCATGTTTGAGTTGTGCTGCGACTACAAGAACTTTTCTGAGGCCAAAGTGAAGCTTCTGGACTTCCAAAGGACGCTTGTTACCGTGAGGCTGTAGACCACTCTTCACACCCAACTCACCAACATCTTCATTAATGATCTTCTCCTCTCCAGCTGAGGAGTAGCAACCAGGCGCCCCCAGGTGGACTCTCTCTGCAATGGCTGGAGAGTCAGGCGTCCACATTGCTCATTATCCTGTTGCAGCGCTGCTCCTCCCAGTACCATCTCCACCGCCTCCTGCTGCTCCTCGCCGACGTTGACAAATTCCTCAAAACTGATGGTGAGAGGTCAGACCTCTTGGCCACTTCCTGTCTCCAGCTGCCATCATCGTAGAATCGTGTGTGTCTATGCAGGTCTGGATTTCACAAAGCTGAGTCAGCTGAGTCAGCTCCTGCAAGGGTCAGATGTCAGCGTCCCTCTCAGGTTGCTCCAATGCAATTCCTCCTCCATCCAGAAGTTGGAGTTCCAGGCCACAGTGGATGCTCTACAGTCACGGGGGTTCTATTCACAAGCCCGGCAGGTGGCGATGCTGGCCGGCCTTCCCGTCCACCGTCTGCTGCTGTGTCAGGTCTGAAATGTAGTAAATGTGCGCTCAAATGTACTAACTTGTACTCATTTGTGTGTACCGTTTTAAAGCTCTTTATGTCATTCCTCTATATGAAGCTGCTCCAGGAAGTCCAGTGTCAGCGGTCCAAACGTCAGTGGTCCAGACTGGAGACCCGTGTGACCTTTTGGAGGAGGTGTCACCAGCAGCTGCAGGCTGAGACCGCTGATCCCGAATCGGCTTCCCAGTTTTTCCTGTCGCAGGCGGAATCTTTGAGGTCGGACCCTTCTGTGGTACCAGAGGCTCAGTCGGAGCTGTTGGCGGTCCGAGAGCGCTGCCTGCTTCTCGGGATCGCCGCTCACTGGCTCTCCCAGTGCAACCCAGCTCCGGCGGACCAGCTGCAGATCCTAGAGAAGAAGGTGTGGATCAGCTGGGTCCGGCAGCATGCCCTGGTAGCTGCCATGGAGAGGCAGAGCGTTTTTAACCTGCCGTTGCCCGCTGTCACTCCTGACATGAACACGTATGAAGTCCTCATGAAGGAGTTTTCCTTCTCGAACATATCAGAGCTTAACACAGACACGCTCCTCAGTCTGGAAGGACTTCCTGGCCCAGCTGAGGAACATCTCGATGTGGATCCAGTTCTGAATCCAGCAGAGAAGAACACTCTGGCTGTGCTGGTTGATGGCTTATTAGACAAAGGAAGCATCCATGAAGCCAGCCGCGTGTGCCGATACTTCTCCCTGTATCATCCAGATGTCTGGCTGGTTCTGCGCTGCAGAGGCTTGGCGTCCGGAGAACTCAGTTTCGAAACGCGAGACATGCCTGAGGGTCCGCCCATGAGGCTCCTACACACTTGTAAGAAACATGGCTGATCACATGTGACTATTCCAGCTGTGAAACAGTGTTAGCGCTCCTAAATAATTAGACAGCTGATCCAAAAATTGTGTATTGAATATCTTGATGACTGTTTCTGTCATAGCACCGTCACTGAGCAGCTTGTCGTCCTTCGTGATGCTTCCTCTTCCTGAAGACAAGCTGGCACCGCAACTCCAGAAGCTGGTGGATCAGTGTAGCCATGGCAACAACTACTGCAAACAAGTCCTCAGCCTCTACCAGCTGTCCAAGGTAGTGACCCTTCCATCATGGACCACTTACACCAGCAATGTAGCTTATATTACAGAACTTTCTCAGACCGTGCCATCTTGTCAAAGATGAGGATGCCTTCTGCTGAGCCTTTTGGACTAGTAGTTCTAATCTCTCTCTCACATCTAATCCCTTAATCATAGTTGTGTCCTCTCAATCACAAGATATCGCCTAACGCCTCCTGCATTGGGTGTGTGGCCCCCTGCTGGTTATTAGAAACATTGCAGACATGAGCCTTCAGTGAAACGTTATTTAAAGAAGCCATATTATACTGTCTTTCACGCATTGTAAATAGGTGTTAGAGGTCCCACCATCGTGTATTGTCCAGAATCTAGCCTTGATGCTGGAATTTAATATTAATAGTTCAGTATATAATATGATTGAAATGTAGTTACTATGCTGTTTTGTCTGTCTGTAGCTTTAATCTTAATCAGCTGTATTTATCTCCAAGTACCACTATTGTGTACTTTACCCACTTTTACATATACATTGTAACTCTGCCCAACGTAGCACATGCCATATATCACGTAAAACTGCATAACATTAAGGAGCAGAACAGGAGGATACACAAGTTAGCAACGGTAGCATTTTGCTGACAGTGCTAACATTACAGTCACATTTTTACAGCAACATTTCCTGGGTTAGCCTATTCGCTGAAGAAAAACAATAAGATCAAATGCACAGCTCCTATGTGTGGAACAGAGCTCCAGGCTTTATTTTAAGATGTGTAGCAAGGCCTGCTTTTTTACCATGTTTTGGACATATGCATGGGGAGGCTCATCTGACTAGGTGTGGGTCAGAGGCAGTATCATATCCATAAAGAAGGAGGTCTATTTTGCATAAAATGGGATTTTAAACAATCTTTAAATAACAAAGGTGTGTGTGTGTTGACAGGAGCTGCAGTGCTCCTTCAGTCACATGACAAGGGAGGACCCACGCTGTGTGTTGGAGAAGCTGCTGCTGTCCGAGCACTCGGAGCGCTTCCGGAATGCTCAGGTCTTCATCAAAGCTCAGAGCTTCTCTGCTGAAGTGGTGGCCGAGTTGGTGGCGTCCGCGTTGGTTCACGAGCTGCAGGCTGCCGCCCAGGAGCTGCACCTTGGTGGGAGGGGACGCCTGGTGATACGCACTTGTCACATGGGTCCACTCTAACACACATTTACGTGTGTCTGCGTGTGTATTTTTGCATGCAGAGAGGCAGGCGTTCAGACCAACAGAGGGGCGGGACTCTTTAATCCAGCTGATCACATTGTGTGAAGACCCAAATCTGGTGGGAATGAAAGTTCTGGAAAAACTCAAGAGCATCCCACTGAGGGACTTGAGCTGCAGTAAGGCACACCTACACACATGCACACGCACACACACACAGATTGATCACTCATGTTGTTTTTGTTGTGCATAGTTGTCGAATTGCTGATTGTGGCCCACGACTGCTTCAGTCTGACCTGCAACATGGAGGGAATTGTCAGAGTGCTTCAAGCTGCCCGGCACATAAGCCACGCCTACTTGGCGCCCAGCGAGAACTACGGCCTGCTGGTGAGCACTCGTGACATCACCTCCTGTCCTTTTTCTAAATACTGTATTTACCAAGACTGAAATGAGCTGAACACTTTTGTTGTAGACATTGAACTAAGCACAGAAGCTTGATTGTCCCACTGTTATTGTAGACATTGAACTAAGCACAGAAGCTTAAATAGCCTATACTGACAGTGAACTAAGCATGCAAAGGGAATCTCCCAATGCAGACATTAAGCACAGACATTAGACCAGGGGTCACCAACGTTTTTTTCTTGTGAGAGCTACTTTTAGAAAATGAAAATGGCCACGAGCTACGTGGTGACCCCTGCATTAGACTTTCCCACTGTTGTTCTAGACAGTGAAGTAGGCATTGGTGTGTTCAGGTTCGGCTGCTGACAGGAATGGGCAGATACAACGAGATGACGTACGTGTTTGACCTGCTGCACCAGAACCATCGCTTTGAGATGCTGCTGAGGAAGAAGATGGACACAGACAGAGGACAGGTGGGAGTCTCTTTCTCACACACACACACACACACACACACACGTGCGTGCACCTTGCCATATTGGCATTTTCCCCCCCTGCAGAGCTCCAGCCTGAAGACGGCGCTGCTGGACTACATCAAGCGCTGCCTGCCTGCAGACAGCGAGAAGTACAACATGGTGGCGCTATGTTTCAGCATGAGGAGGGAGATCGGCGAGAACCACGAGATGGCAGCCCGGACGCAGCTAAAGATCATCGAGTCTCAGCCCTGGGGTGAGGACCACTCCCTGTGTTGTCGTGTCCTTTAGGTGGCATTTTTCCTGACCAAGTTGTTGTTGTCATTAGTGGTGTCTCCTGAGCTCAAAAGCTCTCTGCTCAAAGTCTTGTCTCTCTTGAAGGATGCCGCAGAGAGCTTCTCCAAGGTAACATAACATAATTGCCATCCACTCTTATTGTGCTCTTCCTGAGTGTGTGTGTGTGTGTGTATACTGTATATGTATGATCAGGATGCGTGCGTGCACCAGGCGAGTCGCTGCGTGCGCACGGCCAAGCTGGTCACTCTCCAGCTCCACTTCCTTAATCAAGGCTCCGACCTCCGTGTGGTCAACCTGCGACCGGCTGACATGCACCACGCCGTCATGGCGCTGCCCCGATGTTATCAGGTGGGTTTCTGCAGGACGGCTGGCGATGATGATGACGATGATGACGATGATAATGGTGAAGATGGCTTCAGGTGTTGGTGGTGTCAGAGGCGTATAGCTACAGCCCGGACTGGGTGGAAATTGTGTACAACAAGGTGCTTCTCAACGGAGACTTTGCCTACCTGGAGGAGCTCAAACGCCATCGGCCGCTGACCTCCAGCCTCTTCCAGGACATTTTCGACAAGTGAGTTGCCACTGTGGGACCACCCTCTCCACCACCACTAGCTGAACCGCAACTTTCTGATGAGGCCAATGTGCGTTTCAGGCTGGATGGCGCCCCTAGCGGTGTCACGGCAAATGCGCGACGCTTGCTGGCATACTGTGACGACGTGTACATGCGTTACCGGCTGGCGTACCAACGCAACCTCCACGATGTCACCAAAACCCTGCTGCAGGACGCCATGACATCCAGCTACCTCAACGACAAAATCAGCTGAAACTGGCTCTGGGAACCATGACTTGATGACGTCATCCTGAATTATTTTAGGGTCATATTGACCAGGATGGCCTTACTAGTACATACATGCTTGTACAGACCCGTTAAAAATAATACTACAAAATAATAGTTATTGGTGATACAAGAACGTAATTACAAAAATGAATAGTTCAATACGATTGAGTAAATAAATGACTTAAAAACAAGACGAGAAGCTTCAGTAAGGCGTTTATCATCTGCATTTTGCTGACTGGCTCACGGCAGTTGTGCAAAATATCATTTGATTGTAACTTTGCTGCTGACTGAAGCGTTTGTGCTCCAGTAGTGATGATGAGGGTTCCAAAGGTCACCCTAACAGGCATGAAAAGCTTCTGGAACTTCATCAGAGGAGCATCCATTAAACTGAATGTTCTTCTGGGGCTGTGGGTTTTTATGAAGGGGGTGGAGAATCCTGCTACACACACCTATACATACAGTAGATACAGTGGTGTGAAAAAGTCATTGCCCCCTGTTAAAACAACTGAGATTAATTTAGATCTATCAGCATGGAAAAGGTTATAAAGCCATTTCTAAAGCTTTGTGACTCAATGAACCACAGTGAGAGCCATTATTCACAAATGGCCAAAACATGGAACAGTGGTGAACCTTCCCAGGAGCGGCCGGCCAACCAAAATTACCCTAAGAGCGCAGCGACGACTCATCCAAAGACTGCAGGCCTCGCTCTGTTAAGGTCAGTGTTCATGACTCCACCATAATAATAATAATGGATTAGATTTTATCATGCTTTTCAAGTAACCCAAAGCGCTTCACAATGAAGTGAACCCATTATTCATTCACTTCTCGGTCACACACGGGTGGAGGTAATCTACATCTGTATCAACAGCTGCCCTGGGGTAGTCTGACGGAAACGTGGCTGCCAATTTGCGCCTACGACCTCTCCAGCCTCCACCAACATTCATTTGCACACAAGGATCGAACCGCCAACCTTCCGGTTTCTGGACGACCTGCTGTGGGCAGATACTGGAAAAAAACGGTTCTACAACAAACAAAAAAACTACTGAACAAAAAGAACATTAAGGCTCATCTCAATTTTGCCAGAAAACATTTTGATGATCCCCAAGACCTTTGGGAAAATACTCTGTGGTCTGATGCAACAAAAGTTGACCTTTTTGGAAGATGTGTGTCCCATTACATCTGGCGTAAAAGTAACGCCGCATTTCAGAAAAAGAACATACCAACGGTAAAATGTGGTGGTAGTGTGATGGTCTGGGCCTGTTTTGCTGCTTCAGGACCTGGACGACTTGCTGTGATAAATGGAATCATGAATTCTGCTGTCTACCAAAAAATCCTGAAGGAGAACCCAACTTGGGTTCTGCAGCAGGACAATGATCCAAAACACACCAGCAAGTCCACCTCTGAATGGCTGAAGAAAAACAAAACGAAGACTTTGGAGTGACCTAGTCAAAGTCCTGACCTGAATAATATCCTGTGGAATGACTAAACAGGTGGTTCATGCTGGAAAACCCTCCAATGAGGCTGAATTACAATAATTCTGCAAAAATGAGTGGGCCGAAATTCCTCCACAGCGCTGAAAGAAACTCATTGCAAGTTATTGCTAATGCTTGATTGCAGTTGTTGTTGCTAAGGGTGGCCCAACCAGTTATTAGGTTTAGGGGGAAATCACTTTTTCACACAGGGCCATGTAGCTTTGGAAAGTTTTTGTCCCTTAATAATAAAAAGTTTCATTTAAAAACTGCATTCTGTACTCTGATGATCTGAAGCATTTAAGTGTGACAAACATGCAAAAAAAAAAAAAAAAAGAAACCGGCAAGGGGGCAAACACTTTTTCACACCACTGTATATGTATTCATAAGCAACGCCAACGGAAAAGCTAAAGAAACAGTAAAATATGTGAGGGGACAACCATTCTTTGTGTGTGAAAAGTTAACCACTATAAAACATAGCTGCATGGTGGAATGTCCTGCGTATACAATCAAAAAGGCTAAAAAAAAAACTGCAACACATTTGACAAAGCCAAATGGAGACATTACTGTCACACTAGTGTAGAAAGAAGTTAACGGTCATGGCAAGAGCTCGGCTGTTGCTACTGGAGTTTTGAACTATTTTGGCACTTTCCTGAATACACTTGGGGAACACAAGACCAGAACAGCTTGCTGATGCCCTCAACTTGAACTCGGACCAGCAAAAGGTACAGGTTCTTTAAAATAAACTAGTTAAAAGTGCTGAGAGCTGCACTAAGCCAAATTAATTGACTAACTGCTGAAGTTCAAAGAGTTTGTCTAGCAACAATGCCAAACAAAAAGCAAAATGATACTTGCCCTCAAAATGTGTGTCCACAATCAGAAACAGGGCCAAATATGTAATGAAAGAGCAACTGGAAAAGCAACAGCAAGAAACTGTAGCACAAACTATAGCACGAATAAGGCAAGTTCTAAGAGGCCTGCAAACACAGATTGGGAATGTACAATCACAAAATGACAGCTTCAAGAGGAGTTTCTCTGAGATCCATGATGCAGGCAAAAACCTTAAGGAGAAAAATAGAGCACTGCGCAATAATATCAAGGTGCTACATAATGATACCAAGGTACTACAGGATGATAACGTTGCCTTACGCTCTGCTCTTAAGGAAGAGAAAGAAACAAAGGGAAAAAAATTATAGAGCAAATGAAGAATACAATTGATGTGATAGATCAGCATGCACGAATGAACGATGTCATCCTGACAGGGCTCCGAATTATACCCAGGTCAAATGGCAGGGCAGTTGAGAACAGAGGACAACTAGATGACAGGAATGTTCCTTCAATGGAGCAAAAAATCACCAATTTTCTACAATCAAAAGGAGGTGGATGTAGATGTCGACACCATTGATACATGCATCCCACTGTATGGCAGAAACAATGCCACACCTGTCAACACTGTCAAGTTCACCAACATGGCACTGTTGAAACAGGGAAACAGGGAAAGAAGCTGAAAGGTACACTCTAAAACACAAATACCTGTATTAGACTTGTTGTGTCTGTCAAAGTCAAAGGAAAAGCAAAAGAAACAAAAACATTAACACTTGACAAAGGCAAAAGGGACAAACATTCTTGTCACACGAAAGTAGAAAATTAATCGCTGTAAACACAAACAACATTTCTTGCGTATGCTATGTCCGAAAAGCCAAAGAAAAAGCAAAATTCTTCACAAAAGCAAAGGTCATTACCGGAAGTTGAATTCCTGACAAGTCAGTGATGATGGCGACTTAATGTATGATTTAACAATGCCATTTCTGAAATCAATGTTGCAGTGTAAATACTAAGAATTAATTACCCACGTAATATAACTACTTTGTTCCAGACACCCAAAAATGTTAACACAAAAGACATTTTATAGACAATAATTCGATCTTTTTTTTTTTTAATCAGAAATATTTTTATTAAATTTTAACAAAGTCAAAACCAAGTGTACACAATGTTTGCTGGATGTTTGGCCAGAGATCAAGAAAAATAAAAAAATACCTAAAAAAACAAACAAACAAAAAACACCAGACAAAAAGTATAACAGTAAGCCACACACAGCCCAAAGAAACAATAATAAGAATTTTACACGCAGAACATGATGCACATATAATTACAAATAACAAATGAATGGACAACTGAACATTTAACATCAATTTTACATGGTTTTGTTGAAAAAAAAAAACACCCACAAAACCATCAATTAACAAGATAACATAAAATAAAGAAATTATTCTGCAGCAACCACAATTTGCAAAAATGTAAAAAAAAAATATCAAAGTAAATATTATCAATGTTCTAGAACCAATAAACATGTACCTTGCCGTTTAATATAGAAAAGGGAAAAAAAACAACAACCAACAACTGCTGGAGGCTTTAACGTCACAGAAGTGCGCCGGCGAGGATGCTTTGTCTGCAATATTTGACTAAGGATGCCGCAAACGTGTTACAGTAAGTTTAAATGCTTATGTTTTGTTGTTAAACTTCTCTTTAAACTATAAAATTTGGAGGTTTTGCACCCTTGTCTCGGTACGGTCCATCGCCTTTCTCTTTCGTGCTCGCAGGCCCATAATGACATAAATAAAATGCTCCTGCTGGTGCGTGCAAACTGCAGAGGCGGGAAAACGCATCAGATGATTAGAAATCAATAGAAAGCAATCAAGGCGCTAACTATACACTAGGTCCCCAACTTATGAACATCCGACTTGCAAACATTCGCGGATACGAACACAAGCCGACTGGTCTATATTTTATTTTATTTTGCCTTGTAGTCGCTCAATCAGTATTTATACTGCTACATGCTCGACCAGTAGAGGGCACTGTGACACTGCTAATGGCACCAACAGGAGAGAAAGACGAGGAAGAGGAGAAGGAAGGCTAAGAGTTGTATGTTACAACCGGGACAGAGCGTGTGATTAAAGTTTATGAAGAGTTAATAGGCCTGCTTAATTCTACACCACCCACAGAACAATACCTCTTTTAGAAGAGTTTAACGACGACGACGATTTGTCCTTTTTTTCAATAACTCCTCCTCCTCCACCACCATTACTACCAACGACGTATGCTCGACCACTCCTCTTCAAAGGTAAATAACATTTATCATTATGTATTATTATATCACTTTTATTATTGTTTTTTTCATTAATTATCCTCATTTAATATTACTACTATCCAAACTCATATTTACATACATACGCCTATACTGTATAAGTATACACATACATGTAGTACCTAGATCATTGGTAAATTACCTTTTCTCTGACTTAAGAACAAATCGACTTGCGAACAGGTGTCTGGAACCAATTGTGTTCGTAAGTTGGGGACCTAGTGTACTCACAAACTACCAACAGCTGACCCGTCTGACCTCTTTCGGGACCTAAAAGCAGCATCATTACCTATGTTGCAGTTAAGTTCCATTTGTTCTGTGGTTACCGTCGCATTTTTCCCTCTTTGCCATCACCGATAGCCTTTTGTGGCGGAAGCCCAAAAGCCACTGAGCTGACGTCTTGCAAGATTTTCTGAATACTCACATAATTATGATTGGACTTCTGAAGTATTTTTTTCCAGAAAATGTGCGTCAATTCAACAACAAACAGTAGGATTAGTAATTAGTAGTAAAGTTGAAGATGGATCAAACCGCTGAGTCAGGCTGTTGGGGTGTGCTCAAAGAGGAAAGATTACGCTTGGACTTCAGCTCAGGTGTCAAGTGTGTCAGGTTTCTGCGCACCTGTTCTCACCTGTGCGCCACTTCCTATGTCGCGTTTGGCAGGTGAGATGGGAAGCGGCGCGTCGACCGTCGAGGGATCCCGTCTGGAGCGAGCAGAGGCCGTGCAGCCTGAGCCGGTCCGGGCCTTCACGCCTGCGAGCGAGAGTCACGACACCCTGCGGGTAGCAGCAAGAGGACTGATTGATTGATGGATGGAAGGGTGATTGTGATGTTTGTTTGCAGGCTGATGAAGGAGCTCAGGACGCTGCGGACATCCTGTCTGTCACCAGCGAAGACACTCACACCAAGGAAGACGAGCAGGAAGGAGAGGTGCCGCAAAGCGTCGTGCAGCCAGTTGTGACGGTGAGTAGCTTTTATTTTGAAAGAGCAGGCAAGGCTGTGAATGATGACGTGTGTGTTTTCCAAACAGGAAGTGGCGGCAGAAGGAGAGGAAGTGTCTTTGAACTTTGAGAGTTTTCTTCACAACAACGGAACGCTCTACAGCTGCTTCAACCATCATGGGAACAGAGTGTACGTGGACGAGGCCCAGGTGAGGCAGGCGAGAGTGACATTATGGCGAATGATGTCATCTGATGATGCTTATTTTGACACTGTTGAGCAGAACCTGCAGCCATTTCCCAACGACTGGTACAACCTGGGACGCTTCATCACCGGCAACCATGAGGTGTGCACGTTCTTTTAATCATCACTAGTCATAACTTAATAGTTAACCAATACAGTACCCTCATCAGGTTGCCGCCCAGCCACCGCCGCTCTCCAACAGCCAGCCGTCGGTTGCCGAGGACGACCGCACGGGAAGCATCTTCATCCAAGGCAAAGGAAGTGTCATGACTTACATGTTTGAGGTGAGAGGTCACGTTTGGTGAGGGCCACCTGATGTGATGACATCACCAGCTGTCACATGACTTCACAATGATCCAGAGGTTCCACAATAGTTTACTGGAAGTGTGTTTCGTAACAGCTACTCACACCGTTTTGTGTGTCTGCAGCTTTAATGCCAATGAGCTGTGTTTGACCAAGACAGTCTCAGACAGATTGTATGTCTCCAATAAGTCCTATTGTGGACTTCAGCCAATTTTCACACATTCACTTGTCCAACCTAATGGATGCCATATATCACATACGACACGTAACATTAAAGAGCGGGACAGGAGGACGAAAATGTTAGCAACACTAGCATAGCTTTGTGAGCTACAATGCTAACATTACACTCCCATTTTAACAGCAATATCATGCTAGGTTCGCATATTCGCTAAAGAAAAACAATCAATGAAACTTACCTCTCCCAAATCTGTAGGTGACTGCCAGATAGTTGGCAGGCTGCGTTTTAGGGTGTGTAGTGGGTGTATGTCGGTGACGTGCGGTCAGGGGAGGTAGGTGAGGCAGAGCGTCACGAGGCATAATGAAAAACACAAAAAACAATGGTAACATACAATAAATAAATATTTCTCCATTGAGCAGTGTTATAAATATATTTTCTGTATGATTCCAATTGTTTTTAGCATGTTCTTAAATAAAAATCGCTGAATTTGCATATTTCCTGATCAAGTACTGGGAAGAAACCTAAAGTGAGGCCACGGTGAGCGTGGCTTCTCCGCTTCGTGCGCAAGCCCCGCCTACCGTCTGAGTGCCCATTGAGTTGAGTCATGACGCCTGCCAGTTTCTGTTTGTCAGCATGCCGCCAATAATATAATGGTGCAGAAACATACAGCCTGTATAACGTCATTATTCTTGATAAACAGACAATAAAATACATGAAAATGTCATACAGGAGGTGCTTGCATCATGAAGGGGTGGGGGCATGGATGGATGGGCTGGAAGCTGCTGTCTGTGAAGATCTTCCACAGAGTAAAAGCCAGCGTTATTTTTTTCCTAGCAGAAAATCAAATGTAGTCGATATGTTTTTATTCTCTGCTGAATGAATGAATGAATTTGACAGCCAAGATGGAGGATTATATACCCAAACCCATCAGCAGGTGATCGGACTCACTTCTTTTCCTGGCGCCTTACAAAACACCCAAGGTTACCCACCTTACTGTACATGCAATAAAATAATCACAATAAAACATACATCCAGACAAGGCTTTTTGAGTATTGGTGTAACTGAGGCGGTTTTGAGAGGAGAGGGAACGGTGCCAGTAAGCAAGGAGGTGTGAACAATTTGAGTGATAAGAGGGTTCCTTAACATTCCTTAACTAACGCAGTTGGAAGGGGATAAAGTTGGCAGGTGGAGGACCTAGAGCACCTGAGCAGATCAATCATCTGTTGACTGGGAGGTAGGAGGAGAGCCGACATGGTACGAGTGGGAGCCAAATCAATGCTGGAATTGAGTTAAGCGGAGGTGAACAGGAAGTTTTCAGGTTGTGATGGATAGAGCTGACCTTATCACACATGAAATCTAGATACTGTTGACATTGTGATACTGATGAGAGATGGGGGGTTGAGTTTTGAGTAGTTTCTTAACAGTTGAGAATAAGGTTCTTGTATTATTTCCATCACAACGGAAAATGTTGCCGTAGTAGGCAGATTTGGCAGCATTAAGAGCAGATTTGTATGTTATAGTGCAGGGATGTCCAAACTTTTTCCAGCGAGGGCCACATACTGAAAATTGAAAGGATGCAAGGGCCACTTGATATTTTGTAAACCAACACATTGGGATATGCTAAGAAGCTATATGTAGCTCAAGAAAAAACTGCATTTCACCTTTGTAATCTATCTGTAATACTGTATAGGTGAAATGCTACTAAAAATGACATTTTTTATATAATAATACGAGTTTATTCTTGTAAAACTGGCACTTCTGTTCTTCATTCGAATATGACTAATATTTTGACTTTATTCCCGTAAAATTACAGCTGTTTTTGCCATTTCTGCTGATTTTTTGTAATTTTCCAACTGTTTCATTTTAGCTTTCCTCTTGTAAATTTTCTTCTCGCAATTATAAATTTATAGCTTTTAAAACAATAGTGTACTTTTTCTTTATTTCGACATTGTTACAGAAATGAGTTTGTTCTCATATTTTTCCAAATTAGAAATACATTTTTTCCTCATAATATTTTGGTTTTACTCTGGTAAAATTTCTGCTGTTTTCCAAATATTTCAACTTCTCTTCTCCTGATATTTTGACTTTATTCCCATGTTATAAATTTTCCCCTAAATTGCAACTTTATTTATTGTTTTTGACTTTAATATTTCAACGTCATGCTGCTAATATGACATTTTTCCTCATACTATTACCTAAAAAACGATACTTCTTGAGAAATTATGACTTTTTTTCCTTGCTAGATTACAACTCTTCTCTTAATATTTTTACTTCTGCCTGATTTTCCCATTTTTGCTGCTGTTGTTGTTTCTTTTGTTTTTTTTTTTTGTTTCCTTGTTAAATTACATTTTTAGACTGTGTGGCAGGCTGATAAAATCACAGCTGTGGGCCGCAAATGGCCCCCGGGCCGTACTTTGGACACCCCTGTTATGGTGTGTTCTAAGTACATTAGGAGATGTACAGGGAGACCTGTCTTCTTGTGAAGGAGTTCCAGGCGGCAGCCCATGGTTTTGAGTTGGCGGAGTTGAGGATTGAACCAAGGTGCAGATCTGAGGAAGGAGACTGTGCGAGTTTTTAGTGGGGCCAGGGAGTCAAATGCTGAATGGAGAATGGAATTGTAAAGGTCATTCAGCTCATTTGCAACGACAGGATGACAATTGGTCATTGATGTGGAAAAACTCCAAAGCAGTCAGAGCCTCAGCAGCCATGAACCTCACCACACGACACTGGTGTATGTACGTATACACAGGGCGGGCTCATCTCGCTAGGCGGGTCAGAGGTGGTATCATGTCCATGAGGAAGGAGGATTTTCCTTAATGATGTCATAAAAAGATGAAATGGAGCAAACAAGTGAGGGAGATGATAGATCTTTCTCACGTTTGGGGCTCAAAAACGAGCTCTTGGGACACATATTACTGCTAGAATGTCATTAAAAAGTCACTTTTGCCACCTCGCAGGAGAAAGTGAACGTGTGCAGGTTCTGGGATCCTCAGTCGGGTGTCTGGCTTCTCTTGCCGCTCCAGTGGGAGATGAACGTGGACTTTGTTCAGAACAGAATCCAACAAGTCATGGTGAGGACGGCTCCACTTGACTCTTGATATTCATCATAAAAGGGGAGAAAATGTGCGGTCTTCTTGAGGATCTTTTGGAACTCCACTGATAAAAGCCAGTAGAAGATTCTGGATGCGCCTGACCGTGTTTGCTGTCTCAGTCCACCCTGCCAGGCTTGGTGGACCAGAAGGAAATCACGGCAGCACTGCGTCAGTGTAACTACGACGCAGAGGAGGTGGTTTCCGTCTACCTCACCATGTTTGGAGAGATCCTCCTGCAGCCTTCAGCTGGAGGAGACCGCGGCTACAGCGACCTAAATTCCTTCAGGTCAGCGAGTACTAGGTCCCGATGTTGTTATGGTGCATAAATCCTGCATGACAGTCTAAAAGCTGACTGTAATCCACACATATGAGAGCAGCATGTTACTCCCTCAGAGCTCTCCTGGAGAGGGATCGGGTCATTGAGGACCTGAAGCAGCAGCTCCAGGCCAAGGACAAGGAGATGGACAATCTCTTCCAGAGGAACAGCTACCAGGCGAGAGAAGCCCACTACCTCAGTGACGTGGTCCAGCACCTCAATCACAAGGTAGCTGAGCTGGAGGCTGACCAGCAGGAAGCGCGGGAGAAGATCCGCTCCCTTCAGAGCCGCCGAGCACCTGCGGCCCCACCGGCTAGGACCATCAGCAAACCCGTGGTGGATCCTGAGCGACTGCGTCAGGTGAGCCGACTGACCCGAGAGCTGAACGTGTCCAATAAGCAGCTAGGCTCCACAGTCCGTCAAACGCTGAGCGACATGAAGAACCACATGCAGCAGCTGAAGGACGTTCTCAGCAAGATGGCTCAGGTGGACCAGGAGGCGGCCGTGGAAGTGGAGGAGCTGCGTTCTCTGTACAGGAAGGAGGCGGTGGAGAGACGGAGCCTGTACAACAAGCTGTTGGAGCTGCAAGGCAACATTCGAGTGTTTTGCCGCTGCAGGAAGAGCTCTGCCTCCAGCTCATGTCTGGACAGGACCGACGACCAGGAAGTGGTGGTGGTCCAGAAGTCCAACAAGAAAAAGTTCCACTTTGACAAGGTCTACGCTCCCAGCAGCACTCAGGTAACAAGTCACATGGCCACTTTATTGATGAATGATACGATGACTCACTTCCTGCTTCCTGTCTGCAGGAGGACGTGTTTGCAGGAACCGTACCCCTCATCACTTCCTGCGCAGATGGATACAACGTGTGCATCCTGGCGTACGGTCAGACGGGCTCGGGCAAGACTTTCACCATGATGGGCACCAAGCAGAACCCTGGAGTCAACATCAGGTCCCTTCAGTGTTCACGTTAAAATAACCAGTGTGTGCTGGTGGTTTTCATCAATACTTGATCTCGCAGTCAGGTCCAGTTCCCTGCAAAGTTCTCATGTTACGAGACGGTTCTGATGTCTGTGCTGCCCCTTGCAGGTCCATAAGGGAACTGCTACGTGTCTGTGCCGAGAAAGATAAAGTGTCCTACGTTCTGAAGGTTCCACTGCGGCAGTGACTATTATTATGTGTTGGCTCTGGCTTCCACTTGTGTTATTTTGAAAAATTACAACTCATTGAAAACTCGTTTGCTCAGATTTCCATGCTGGAGATTTACAATGACACTCTCAACGACCTGCTGGCCAAAACTCCTGGTGCCGCCTTGGACATCCGAGTCCAAGGGAAGTCTGTGTCCGTCCCAGGACTGACCCAGGTGCAGGTGCGGACTGAGGCGGATATCCTCAGTGTTATGGAGACGGGAGAGAAGAACAGAAAGATGGCCTCCACCAAGATGAACATACACAGGTTGTTCACTCTTTTTCATCCGCTGCTTGATTCCGTTCATGTTTGCTGCCCCCAAGTGGCCACACGTGGGAAGTAAACCTCAGTAAAATCTGTAGAGCTTCTTCTTGAGAAGACGCCAAATGAGAACTGGGACTTGAGTGCTATTTATTCTCTTTCCCCTCAGTTCCCGCTCTCACCTGCTGGTGGCTCTGGAGGTGGAGGGCTCAGATGAGGTGTCCGGGCTGACCACTAGAGGAACGCTGACCCTGGGTGACCTGGCCGGATCTGAGCGCATCTCCAGAACCGAGGCTGAGGGTCAGAGGCTGGTGGAGGCGGCCGCCATCAACAAGTCGTTGACGGCACTGGGACAGGTGATGATGTCACACACACACACACACACACACACACCTTTGATGTTCTTGTCGAGCTTGGTTGAAAGTGACTGTG
The DNA here is from genome assembly GCF_027744805.1 of Dunckerocampus dactyliophorus. NCBI lineage: Eukaryota > Metazoa > Chordata > Actinopteri > Syngnathiformes > Syngnathidae > Dunckerocampus > Dunckerocampus dactyliophorus. The sequence goes on along the minus strand of NC_072823.1, from coordinate 25,220,434 downwards.
GTCTGTCTTGCAGGTGTTTGCGGCGCTTAAGTGTAACGCCCTTCACGTGCCCTTCAGGAACTGCAAACTCACGCACCTGCTGCAGCCCAGCCTCAGTGGAGACGCCAAGGTCAGCGCCACCTGATGGCTGACCCCCCACTATGTTTCTTTCTCACTTTTTGTGACGTGAGCGTTGTTGTTCCGTGTGCAGTGCTGCGTGTTTGTCAACGTGAGTCCAGATGCAAAGGACGTGGTGGAGACGCTGAGCACGCTCCACTTTGGCGCTGCCATCCGTCACGTCTCCCTGGGTAAAGCAACGCAGAACTTGGTGCCGGCTAAAGGCAACAAGACGGCAAAGTCGGCGACGCAGTAGCAGAAGGGTTTTGCTCTGCTACCAACTTCTGCTCCTCAGTGATGTTGTTGTGGAGTGACTGATTTGTATTTGATCATAGACTACTCTACTGTATGCATTTGTAAACAATATTACATATATAGAGATATTTGGTCATTGTTTTCACCAATCAATGATATTTCATGAAAATAATGATGCCGCTTTGTGTTACGCTTCGTGGTTACGAGCTCCCATAAATCTACTAAAAACAGTTTTGCTCTTCATGTCTATGGCCTCAGAGATAGTCTGAAACAAAACAAACAGTTTCTTTTAATTACTGTATTTTATGTCCTTTGTGTGTTGTGTGTCTGACTCAAGTGTTCATTTAGGTGTCCGGGACTAATGTTCACGATGCTCGCGATCACTTTAGTCTACTGGAAGGCTAAATACCGTTAAAAACGTCGACTCACTGCATTATGTAAAACCATCTTGAAGAATTTAATACTGAATTTCAAACTGCGCTGGGAATTAATTTAGAAAATTAGAAAACTTTTGTCATCTTGAGATTGTTTGCTAGTTAGCTGCTTTATTAGGAACAGCGTTCTAACGTAAGTGTGTGAAAGACAGACGTCTATGAGCCCAAGTCAGTACACTTGAAAATAAGAAAAAAATGTACGGAAAATAAGGAAAATTCTGGTCTTTCACCAAATTTACAACAAGTACCCCCACCACGATGCAAGGGGGGGAAAAATCTGCTTCTTTTATTTTGAAGGTCAGCTACAGCAGGGGTCTCCACACTGTGACCAAGGAGACATTTGCAGCCCGTGGCACATTCTAAAACTATAATTTAAGGAAAAAAACACACACAAAAAATCTGCAGTAATTTTACAAGAATAAAGTAAAACTATAAAGTGAAAAAAAAATCTAATGAGAAAAATAGATGTAATTTTATGAGAATAAAGTAATATGAGGAAAAATAATGTAATTTTAGTAGTTTAAATATTAAGGAAAAAATGTTATTTTTCGAGGTGTCAAAAATAACACGTTAACAGGGTAACAAATTTATTTCATTAATTAAATTACATTTTTTTAGTGTACTTAACGCATGCGCACCAGAGTAAGCATGCTGCTGTTGTGACGGTTCGGCTATGCCGGGTTTTGGATTCCAAAATGCAGAGTCGAAGCAGTCCGTAAAACAAAAGTTTATTATAACAAATGGAAACCACAAGGTGGAAAAAATACACAAATATATAAAAGGGGAAATAAAGTCCAACAAAAACCACCCGGACTTAGTCACGGGGAATAAACTAAGAAACAAGAACACTGCAGGTACAAAACGCTAGAAGGGAAAACTGAGAACAGAAATTGCTCCACAAAAAGTAAGCATGGGGAAAAAATAACAAAAGCCGCTGCCGAACGATCAAGCAGGAAATGAAAAACAGAAAAACGCTACTGCAAGGAAATAACGAGGTATTAAGCTAGCAACACGAAGGACTAGATGCTGGGAAGAGCAGGTAGCTGACACAGGGCTGACAACAATCTGGCACTGTCAATGAGTCTGGCTGCAGTTTAAAAAGGGACGATGGCTAATTGTCTGAAGGTGTGTCCAATTAGCCTTCCTGCGGACTCAGGGGTGTGCTGCAAAGAGATGACACCAGAGGGCAGCAGAGCAGCACACAGATCATGACATCACTGGCAGATGAGTCCGTCGTCATAAGCACAGTGGCGCGTCCTCTCATAGTCACACAGAGCCTGACACTGTTTTATAACTTAATTCTGACCTGAACACACACAGCAAAACCACATACAGTATGTATCTCCAACTCACACACGTCTCTAGTCCGTTCAATCTTTCTCATTCTCATTACAAGAACGCGAGATGCATTCATTGACACTACGAACATCACAAAAACTGCTTGATAATGCGTGTGTGTGGATAAATAAACAGGAAAGGTAAAGAAAAACATGAATCACTCACTTCATAACTCTTAAGGAGTTTAATGAGTTTGATTCGAAGTGCCGCTACACGGAAGATCACGGCTGCTCGCGGCAGCGCGTGTGCCCGCTATGACAGTCCACAAAGCAGCACATTTTGGAGTTTCACTGTGTTCTGGGTCGCAGGAGGGGACATCGCAGAGGCTCCATATGTTTCTCCTAAAAGACGGTGCGTGTAGCACGGGTGGTCAAAACACCGCTGTGGTGAGGGGGGTAGCGGTAATGTAAAAAAAACAACAAAAAACGTGTTCAACGTGAGAGATGAGGAAGAGTATAACAAGTGTATTAGATATTTTGAGGAGCTTGTTGGGTATGGTGGAGACAGGGACCTGACAATTTCTGAGCCTGGTGACGTCATGATATGCAAATTAGATGAGTGAATTTGCTCTCATCACAAACTTTGGGTGATACTGCTGGGATGTAGTATGTAGGGATGTAGTAGCTGGGATACTGCTGGGATTTTAGTATGCTGGGAATTACACTGCGTGATGTCTTTGAACACAACCAATTGATTCAATTGTTCTACCACTATTAAAGAGACTAGTGTTAGACAAATAGATTTTTAGACTTGTGTGGTATCATTTACCTTGATTTAAGTTTTCACAGTTCATTTGGAGCTGTTGATACTTAGAAATATATAGAATCCCGTCCTGTCATTGATCATTCTTTCATTAAATACAGTAAAAATGGGCATATTTCACACATAGTTGCTAATGATGATTAGTCATGATTAATTAATTTAAAAAACGGTGTGGGGCGCGCGCGCGGTGAACTGTCAGCAGGGGCGTGAGAGGCAGAAAAGACTTTTGATATTAGTGCAACATGTATTAATTTGTCATACAACTGCAGTTTGCATGCAATTTGACTCTTGAATACGCTTCACCGTTCTCCATTTTGTCACATTTCGCTGGTTTCAGTTTCGAGTTCAGTCTGTACAGTACAGATAAACAAATAGATATCAATTTCAAATTGGGGGGAGGCGAAACCATTTGTGTTTCCCAGTGGGGGCATGACAGAAAATAATTGAGAACCACTGTATTATGGGAATGAAGTCAAAATTACGACATGAAAGTTGAGAGGAAAGTTGAAATAGTTGGAAAATTAAAAAAAAACAGAAATGGAAAGAAGAATAAAAATTTAACAAGAATAAAATCAAATTATCAAGATAAAAAAAGTTGTAACGGAATGAGAAAAAGGGTCACGATTTTCCAAAAATAAACAAAACCAAATAAACTAAAACTAATAGTTATGGGAAAAAACGTCATTTTAGTCACATTTCACCTCTATCACAAAAGCTGAAATGCTGATTTCCTTGAAATATTTATAACTTCTTAGCATATAACCAAATATGAAAGTGGCCCTTTCATCCTTTGACTCACTAGAAAAAGTTTGGACACCCTTGAGCTCGGATGTACGTATTATGCTGATGATGTCCTTTCTGGTGAAAGGTATGCGAGGTATGACAAACACATACAATTAAGACATTTTTATTTTATACATGTATTTGTATTGAGTAAACGTATGGCGTTCAGTCAGGTCAAATGTCCAAAATGTCCAAGTGATGCCTTGCTGTTTCAAAAAACAAAATGGTGGTCCAAACAAACAAAGAAGGTTCTAGTGTGAGGCAGTTGGATTCTTGAGCAGCTGATTAAGGATGCTCTTCTGCTTCACAAGTCTCAGGTCCATAATGTCCTCAGCAATGATGGGAACGTCTTCTTGATTTGTTTCATCACTTTGATCGCCGTCGCTGTCAGATAAAGTGCACAGGAGGGCGTCGTTCTCATAGGTGGGGAAGTAGTACCTGAGGAGGTTAGAGGTGAATTGACTGTAGCTATATAATAAATAGAGACATTCAAAGGCATCAGCATGCATTGGACTCACTGTGGTTGGTTCCACGTGGACACGGGCGGGAGCTTCATCACATGACCGTTATCCACGATGTGACGCAGCACGTCACCTCTGGACCGGAACTTGTCGTGGCAAGCGTAGCAGCGGTTCTGGTGGATCTGGCGGCGGATGAAGTTGACCAGTTTGACCTGCTGGTAGAACCTGAGGTCTGAGGAAGACAGACACTGTGATGCAGTGAAAGACAAGTGCATTGTGGGTACTTGTGTAAGTCATACTTACTGAGCTGAGCCCTCAGCTGATGGAGATCAAAGCCGTGAATTTCCTGAAAGAAAACGGGCAGTGAAGAACATTCTCATGAGTACTGTGCTCTTTCGGTGGACATGTCACGAATTTCCTGGTGGGTACCTTCATATGAGTGTAGATCTGCTCCATGGTCTCAGACTGGTGATCACAGAACAAACACACGACCGAGACCGGATGAGACCGCCAGTCGGACCAGTCGCTGTGAGACATGTGGACGCGGTTAGACACCGTTAGGGATGTGAACGATAAACCGAGGCGACCGGATATCCGGTTTGACAAGCAAGAGATGCGGCTGCATCGGTAGAGGCCTCCTGGATCAATAAGAATCAAGCATAAGTCCTTAGATAAATAAATTGTAGAAACATGCACCGGGTATCGCAAGACTAGCAACCGGTTGACAGTCCGTCTCTTAAACGACGCGAGAGCCTGGGCTACCGGCAAACGATTGTTGTGCAACAATCTTTAGTAGCTTAGCAGGACTGAAGATGAGAATGTATCTAAATAACATTAGCAGCACGCTAGGTAGTCACCGGGAAAGTTTTTCAACACATCAGCCAAACATACGTACGTTATAGCAATCTATCCATCCATTTTCTATGCTGCTTATCCTCACGAGGGTTGCGGGGGTATGCTGGAGCCTATCCCAGCTGACTTTGACCGAGAGGCAGAGTACACCCTGGAATGGTCTACTGCAATCTAATGTATCTTATTTGTTATGTACTTTGTAAAACTAAGACGGGAACAACATCAAATTAAAAGCTCTACATTAATACAGAGCCACCATCCACCAGGACGAGCCTGGACTTTTTTTCCCCCAGAGAGGTGCACCAAAAAAAATTCACAGTAGCACTCAGTAACGTCATCAAATCTTATACATTCCCACACAGTATCAGCATTTGAGACCAAATATGAGGTGAAAGAGAAAGGGGGAAAATACAGTATAGTAGTCTACCTGTGCAGCGTGGGAGAAAGTTAGATGGTGCGTTCAAGGAGCGCCTGAAGATGAATGCCTACATCAACAACCGAATTGTATTGTTTGTACACTGTATCGAATCGTTCTCTTTTTAAAACATATCGTATCTTAACCTGCGTATCGAATCATCTATCACAATAAGATTTACATCCCTAGAGACCATCAAACGTAAAATGAGCTCTTGCGACTTGGACTCACTCGTCTTCGTCGTCCACCAGCTCACGGTCGTCCTCACTTTGCACTTCCTCCCAGGTCTTCCCCAGCTCCTGATTGGAGGAGTTCACATGATCAGTGTCTCAACTTTAGTGCAGACAATAATCTCATCAATTCATTTACTGTAAAAAGAAAAAAAAGTAAATACCACAATTATGATCAGCAATGTTTGTAGGTGATAATAGGCCTAGTATGTTAATACACTACATCCAAATGAAAAAAGTAACTGTACAGTCACACACGTGAGGGTGTGCTGCGGAAAAAGAAGAAGGAAATGAATTTAAAGGAAATTACCGCCTCCTTCGAATGAACTCATATTTCTATTAGAAAAGAAAGTGCAGTTCACCCACCAGATAGTTGATGACATAGAAGCGGTCGTACTGGTGGTTGTTGGCGTTGATGCGGCGGTGAGCTTTTTTCCTCATGTGATCCCTCAGCGTGGTTTTGTCTCTGAAGGTTTTCTCACAGTACAAACACTGCAGACTTGACACACAACCAAGATGATTCAGTTGCATAAAGACCCACAAATGTTAAGAAGCCGATGGCGTGAAAACGGACTTGTCCACTTTGCTCTGCAGCATGTCCAGCAGTTCTTCGCAGTAGACGATGTTGTCCGGCAGCCCGATGCTGAAGGAATGTTCTCTGGCCATGTGGTTGAGCAGAGACGACCTGAGAATGTAACACTGTGTCAGACTTTGATAAGACAACCCGCTACTTCCGCTGTCTGACCTGTTTCCAGTGAACTCGTCGTTGCAGAACATGCAGATGCGATGGAAGCTGCAGTCTTCTCGCTCCTTCTGCTGCTGTTCCAGCACCTCCTCCTGTCGATCAGTCACACCCTCAGAGAGACACCACAGACTCCCCCTCCACCCTCAAAAAAAGCCCTTTAACCTCACAATTCTTACCAGTCGTTTCTGCTGGAGCTTCTCTCGAAGGGTTCGGTCCTCTGGAAGGACGTCACACAGCAGGAAGTAGTGCTCCTGTTGCTCTGGAGGTCAGGTCACGGGACATTTAGAGGACACACATACGTGGGCATCAACTGCAAAAATACTCTAACTTAAACTTTAAAGCAGGGGATGCGATCCACCAGTCAATCTTTGGGACTTTGCCGGTCGATCGAAAGAATATTAGAAAAAATATACATTATCACATCAGTGCCCTCCACTCCCGGAGAGTGACCAACAGGCACGCACTCGGTCAAGTGAACACGACCATACGCCTCGCCACTCCCCAGGCACGCAGCCCGCAAGTCCCATCCAGGAGCCCAGTCCCCAAAACCCAGCTGGAGGTACCAGCGCATACACATCGGCTCACCTCGCCGCGCAAGCAACAAGCGTTGAGCAACAAGCATGCAGACGTTGCGAGAGAGGGGGTGACAGAGCGCAGTGATGTATCTGTGCACATAACAGTAATTTTTGCATGTTAATGCGACTGAAAATCTGCCTTTGCTACGTCAAAATTGAGTCACAAATGTAACTCCATAGACGGTGCACCTCCAAGAAAATCTTCGAGCTGCGGCAACGTGGCTCATTAGGGCTGACTGTTGTAACGCATTGACCAATTCCTCCCTCCTCAACCACCATCACTCGCCCATGGCACTAAGCCAACAAGCCAAATAGAGTTGTGGTTTTCTCATGGAACTGACGCCATGAGCAAAGGCACAATGACAAAATCTTGGCCTCCAAAAGGTTGGTGACCACTGTTCTAGAGGCTACAAAACAACCTGGAGCGGACTGGCTGATGGTGCATCAAACACACCATAAAAGCAAAACTTCAAATGCAACAATAAAACTCACCGACAGGCCCAGTTGAGTTGGTCTTGATCACACTGCAGAAATCGGTGATGGGCTGCTCCAAAAATCTACCTTTCCAGTGCGCCAGGTACCTGTAGACAGTAAACAACAAGAGCAACTAAATATGCCATGTTAAATCAAATACGGCAAAATGGGTTACGTTACTTTGGGAGGTCGGCAATGAGTTTGACGTCAGCAATGACCAACTTGTGCTCCAACAGAAGGTGTTTGAGAAGGGCGTCCTTCTTCGTCACAGGAAGCAACTTTGAGCAGAAGAGACACACCAGCGTCTCTCCGCTAGGCCACTGTGGACCAAGACAATGTGGACTGGGGACATCAGGACCAGTCCCTGGTTGCTCTGGGAAAGACAGCGGCTCCAGAATGTGGTCCAGACCTGAGAGAGCAACAACTGAAGTGTGAACACCCATATTTGCACACTAACTCTTACATTGACACAACATATATTTATTCTGACGGGGACACGTGTCCCTTTACACATGTTTACACTTTAATCAGCTAGCTTGTTAGCATTAGCAGATATACTTAAGACGAACAGTTCCAGCAGGTGTCGCCGAAGCGTTTTATACCCAACACGCTCACAAGTTAACATTCTTGTGATTAAACTATTTCAAACAAAAAAAATAACATTGTTAAATCTTCGAAAAAAAACTTCAGCATACCATCTTCCTCGTTGTCACTGGTAGCCATTTTTGCGTCACATGACCACAACAGCTCGCAATTGACCAATCACAAGCAAACCGCAGTCGACCCTCATGACGTCAGTGTGTAGTTCATGATGCATTCCGGCGTGACAGGCGGTGTAACCAAAATATAAATGGACTTTATGTAATCTAATCGCTGACGTAGATTTTGTGGTATGGTACAGAAATATGCCGCAAATTCACGATTGATAATTCCGTTTTAGAGCCGTGTTTATATATACCTTTCATCGTTGGCTGTGAGAAATATCAGATTTCCCAGTTTCATAAAACGAACCATGAGGACCTGGGAGTAACGTAGCGCGCCACAGGAAGTTGGAGCACATGCTGGTAGGTGTTATAATAGCTGTGTATGCTAGCTGTCATAGTTTGTTCCAAACTTCCGTTATTGGCTAAAATAATAATTAAATTAAATTAGTAATAGGGTATTTCGGGAGTGACTCATTATTTTGTGTTTGTTTCGCCTTTGTTAGCTCGGTGGTTCGCCTTGTAGCTCGCAGGTTGCAGTGAATGGACGCTAGTGTCCGTTGACTCTTCTGAGTGTTTTGCGCAAAGCAAATTGAACTTCAATTAGGAATGTGTTTTGAAGTTTTAAAAGTAGCATGTCAGCGCCTGCAGGTTGTCATTTGATCTGATGCTCTGCAGTTGCAATTGCTAATTTCTAACAAAATCTTTTCATTTGCGTGCTCGTCTCAGGTTCCTTGCTACTTCCCGTCCAGGTGAGCATGGCCAAGCAGGCCACGGCCGGACGCCGCTACCTGCGCTTCTTTGTGAGTGGTTTCTTTGTGGCTGTCCCCGTCACAGTGACCTTTCTGGACCGCTGGGCCTATGTGGCTAGGGTGGAGGGGGCGTCCATGCAGGTGAGACCTTCACTGACTTAACAGAAAGCAGGAAAAAAAAAACAAAAAACATGATCTATCCATGTGCAGCCTTTTTTGAACCCCGAAGGAGTATTGGAGGGTGATGTGGTCCTCCTGAACCGCTGGAGTGTAAGGAACTATGAGGTGCAGAGAGGTGACATTGTGTCCGTCATGTGAGTCAAGTCACTTGTTAGTTGTCAGACACAGGAAACCAGCCCTTTCATGGCCGCTAATGTTAAAGTGTACTCCCTGTATCACCTCAGGTCACCAAGGAACCCTCAGCAAAAGATCATTAAGCGGGTCATCGGTCTGGAGGGAGACTTCATCAGGTAGTTGTTATAAAAACGCTTCACAGTGCTGTCGTGTTCTGTCCGTCATGAGCTCTTGTGACGTCTTCCTTCCTGTAGGACACTGGGCTACAAGAAGCGCTACGTGCGCGTTCCTGACGGGCACCTCTGGATCGAGGGGGACCATCACGGCCACAGTATGGACAGCAACACTTTTGGCCCGGTAACCACACACAGAAAAACGAAAAATAAAACCAGAACCAGTGAATAAAATCATGCGGTTCCATTTTTGCCAGGTGTCACTGGGGCTGCTTCATGGTCGGGCGTCTCATATCATCTGGCCTCCTCGCCGCTGGCAGCGCATCCAAGCTGACCTCCCGCCAAACCGAGGACCGCTGTACACTGATGAAGACCAGGACTGAACAAGATGAACAACGGTTATAGATATTAGTAACAATTAGACTGACTGCCCCCTGCTGGTGTAACAGATGCTATCTACTGTAGCTGTCCGACAACAAAGTAAATCTCTCTCCCTGACACTTTAAGGGCTTCGATGCGATTCGTTCGGAGGTGATGTGTGGTTGCAGATCAAGCCCCGGCAGTGTGCATGGCTGGACCGCGCGAGATGATCACTGTTACACTGGCAGGAGGCTTTGTGTGCAACTTTTTTCTATTTAATATTGCTTCATCTTTGCTAAATGATGAATATGACAAAACCATCTTCAGATTTCTTTTTTCTTTCTTTTCCATAGTGACATATATATGGAATAATTATTTCATGGTATATTACATCTGAAGGACCTTGAGGTTTTAGACCATATAAAATTATTAGTGAATATTATAATTTATTATCAGTATTAATGTTGAAGAGCAAAGTGCTGGAAGTTTTGCGATTGTTTTGGGTCATTCTCCATGATGGTTTTTCTTGCTGTTCCACTCCGGTCCTGTAGGCGGTGACAATAACTGCCAGTCATAGTTAATCACCAAAAGAAGAAGTCTTGTTTTGATAGATCACTTCCGCTAATGGCTGCTTGAAACGTGCGATGGCCTCTTCGCCTACAGAGTCGACGCTTCTCGGCTTGTGCGATGGAGAGTTTGACGACACGAAGTACCAATCATCTTTCCTCACCAACAAAATCGGAGGACATCCGGACTGGTTACCGTGCCTTCCTCCCATGTCTCCCCGCTGTAGACGATGTTCATCGCCGCTAACACATGTGGTGCAGGTGTACTGTCCCCTGGAGGGATCCCCCTACCACAGGACCATCCACTTGTTCGCCTGCCCGGCGGAAGATTGCAGAGGCCGTTCAGATAGCTGGGCAGCGCTCCGCTCTCAGAGCCTAGAGGCCGAGGTGAAAGCAGCGCGGACTTCCAGAAAGCCTGAGCCGGCACAGGATGCGCTTCTGTCAGCTAGCGACTGGTGTGACTCCGCTGATGACTGGGGAATAGACTATGAGGATGTTGGAGATGTTAAGATGGACAAGCAGGTCCTGGAGGAGGAACCAGGTAAGTCATGTCTCTTCTCTACAGAACGTTTTCTGCAATTAATGATGGAAACCACTAGAGGGCGCCAAAATACAATTTGTCAAATCAGTTGACTAATGTGCATGAGTTACATAATATTGTATATTTGTATTTTGTGGCATGGATCAGTATGAAAGCAAATACGTGTATGAAAAAGTACTTTTGTGTTTTACATTGCAGATATTCACATTGCGGAAGAGGATGTCGTCAACAGACTCGACTGTCTCCATCTTGCAGAGCAGCAGACAGACATTCCCATCCTGTGTCCGTTCTTCATCAGCGTGGTAGACGAGCTGGATGTGGCGGCAGAGGAAGATGAGCTGGCGCATGCCCACGAGCTTTTGAGGGACTATGAGAGGAGAGAGGGCGTGGCTGTGGGGGTGTTGGATGGCGGTGAAGAGAAGTACGAGAAGAGCCGAGCCCGTCACGGCGACGCTGCCTTCTCCAGGTTCATGAAAAGGATCTCGTCATGTCCGCAGCAAGTCCTGCGTTACTGCCGTGGAGGACAACCTCTCTTCATCTCAGAGCCGCCAGCCAACGTGGGCCAGCTGGTGGCGCTGTGTGGATCCTGCAGAGGCCCGCGGATATTGGAGTTGCAACTGATGCCTGCTCTTGTCAATCTGCTGAGCTGGAAGGACGGCGGGGGCGCAGCCGAGCTGGAGTTTGGGACGGTTCTGGTTTACACTTGCACCAAGAGCTGTTGGACGTCCCAACAGTTGGTGGACGAGTTCTGCTTTGTTCAGATGGACCCGGACCAGCAGCTTTTTAAATGAATATTCACTCATTCATGAATTAAGAGAACACAAAGCGACTTTTTGTTGGACTTGTCTAATTCAGCCGCACAGCAACACAGCAGTCACATGATCCAGCAGAGGAAACACAAGTATCAAAAATAGATTTCTAACTGGCCAATAAAAAGTTTTTGAAGCATTGTTTGGCTCCGCCCATTGTGAAAGAGGAGCCCCGCCCCTCACCCCGGAGGCACTTGGGTCAGTTTGAGTGTTTTGCGCCAAACTACGGCGGCCCGTCAGAGAACGGTAAGGTGGTGTCGCTCGACTTGTACTCCCAGTTGCACTGGTGGTACTGGTCCAACGGGTTGTGGCGAGTGGCACCGCTCAGGCTGCTGATGTCTCTGTCGATGATCTCATTGACTGGAACAATAGGAAACGATAGACGCAAATAAATGCAACTTGATTCGACTACTCCCTAGACTGAACCGGTCACTTTAAGTGCAGTGACACATGGATCCAGCAGAGGGTGTACTCGCGCTTGTAATGCAGAAACAAGTCACATGATTTGGATCCAGATTGATCCTTTCATGTGCCATTTGGCGCCAAGAGTTATGTTTTGCCCCGCCTACCAGCCCCCATCACGTCACATTAGTAATGGCGCTGTAACACATTTTACTTTTTTTTATTCAGTGTATTTACCAACAGGACGTTGTGCTGGGAGAGTTGTGTGTGTGTGTGGGGGGTCATCAGCCCAATGACAGGTGCTGCCCACCAACAGACACACACACACACAGTTATTATTAATAGTGTGGGGTCACATTTCAATTTTGCGTACTCAAAGGGTACACTGAACCAAACCCTGGAGCCGATAATGGGCAAAATCTCAACATGGATAATCTTACCGTCATCCAGCGTGATCTCCTGGAGGCCCAGAGAGGCCGCAGGGGGTGTGTCCTCTGGCTCCTGTTTGATGCTGAGCCCACCGCCCGGCCCCCATAACCAGTCTTCCTTGTGGGCCTGCTCCATCCCAGGAATGACGGGGGCCATCATGGCGGTGACGTCGAGGGAGGCATGTGGGAGAGGAGGAGGAGGTGAATGGTGCGGCCGAGCACCGCTATGGGTCAACTGCCTACAATGCACTGCCAGGTCACATGGGGCGTAACAGACCACCTCTCCGTCGCGAGGGCCAGGTGCATTCAGGGACACCATGTTTGCCTCCCAGCACTCCCGTTTGACCACTTGGCCGCCAGAGATGGCGAAGGGGAGTAGCTTGGTGGCTCCGGGCAGGTAGGTGAAGCTCTGACTCTGACTTTTTCTCCTCTTGCCGTTGGAAACGTAGAAGAGGACTTGGACGGGACTGCTGGTGGTCCTGTTGTATGCAGGGATGTCCACAGTGATGCTGGACTGACCGAGACAGGACATTAGTGGTCACATGATGATGCGTTCCCTCCAGGAAGTAGACAGTGTTAATCTTGTTTGTATCCAATCCAACTTACACTACAGCTTTTGGCAGGCAAGACTCTGGCGTCCGTCTCCCACAGGACTCGTCCATCTGAGAAGACATCGCAAATAATTGAAGTTATTGACTTCTTGATTTCAAGAGTAAGTCCACGTGAGCTCACCAGGACTTTTCTCCAAGAAAACCACTCTGGACTGAGATGACAAGTTGGAGCCAATGATGAGGAGCTCTTTTCCTCCATGCAGCACACAGCTGCTTGGACTGAAGCTCTCCACATGAGGGAGCTCCTGACCCGAACGCTGGGCTGAACCGTTCAAACACAGCATGACGATGAAGATCTTGATGAACGTTTTGGTCAGAGGTCACACTCACAGCACTCGACAGGAACCGATGCCGTCTGCAGCCACAACGTCCAGCCGTCTGACTGCTGGATGCCGACCCTGAACACAACGCGCACCCTGGTGTTCTTCCTCCCGATGTCCGTTTCGCCTTTCTTCAGCTCGATGTCGGCGTTCCGCAGCTTGAGGATTCCCGCGCAGTCGATGCTGACGAGAAGAAACAAAAACAAGATGTAAACTATATAATTACTTTACACATTTTGTACTGACAGGATGCCTGTCGCCATGGTTACCTGGCAGACATATTCCCCGGAAGCAGCGGAATCTCCAGGACCTTGGTGCTGTCCAGCAGTTTCTCCTGGCAGGTGGTGGTCACAGTCTTGCCCGTCACACGGTGGACCTGATAGAAGGAGTGAGGGCGAAGGTGGCGCTCATCCGCTGTACCGATGAAGAGCATCAAGGAGGCGGGACGCTCACAGGGGCCGTTTAACTGTACACACACAGACACACATACGCACACATGTTCATGGCAACAGGCAAGACTACTCATGTTTTCTTGGTGGAAACATACAAGATGATTTAGTTTTTACATTTATCTTTTTGTGCAGATAATGAGTCACATTATTCATTGAAATAAAAGAAAATGGGAGACATAGATGAGCATTATTTTATTGTACTCTGTAAACCGTAGTCTCCTATAGTGGCTGGTTTCTACAAAAGCAAATAGCCAAAGGGTTCTCTAATGAGCGTCAGGTCAAAAATCATTGGCATGAACAGCTGTGGCTGCAGGCAATCCCCTGATGTAGTTTTTTTGTTTTACTAACCCCACAAGATGTCAGTTTAAAGTATTGCAAGCGGTCAGCAGTCAGTAGCTTTATCTACCTCTGCATGTGTTTTAAAATGTTGCTACTTAGCTGTTGTTGTGAAAGTCATGCGTGTTTGCGATAGTCATCTGCACTTTGCTCCTTGGCGTTTACTGTTGATGTGGTCAAACAGAGCTACGTTTTCCCTTCCGCTTTCTCATGGACTCCAAATCATAAAAAAAAGTTTATGTATTAATGATATTTTAAAATTTCAGCCTCTCCAATTATCACCTGTTTCCAATTAAGGCCCTTCCTTCTTTGCACTTCAGCTAAATAAACCCGCTATAGTTCCAGAATTGACATTACATACAGTACTATATACAGTGGTGTGAAAGTGTTTGCCCCCTTCATGATTTCTTATATTTTTGCATTTGTATTTTGTCACACTTAAATGTTTCAGATCATCAAACAAATGTAAATATTAGTCAATGACAACACAACTGAACACAAAATGCAATTTTTAAATGAAACTTTATTTTAAGGGAGAAAAAAAATCCAAACCGACATGGCCCTGTGTGAAAAACTGATTGCCCCCTAAACCTAATATCTGGTTGGGCCACCCTTACCAGCAACAACTGTTTGCAATAACTCCCAATAAGTCTCTCACAGCGCTGTGGAGGAATTTTGGCCTTTTTCCACACAGCGCCATGTAGGTTTGGATTTTTTTTCTCCCTTAACAATAAAAAATGTTCATTTAAAACCAGCATTTTGTGTTCAGTTGTGTTGTCATTGACTAATATTTCAATTTCTTTAACACACACACACACACACACACACACACATACTAGGGCTTTAATCATTAATCACCATTAGCAACTATGTGTGAAATATGCCCATTTTTACTGTATTTAATGAAGAGAATGATCAATGACAGGGCAGGATTCTATATATTGGTAAGTATCAACAGCTCCAAATGAACTGTGAAAATTTAAATCAAGCTAAAAGATACCACGCAAGTCTAAAAATCTATTTGTCTAACACTAGTCTCTTTAATATACAGTATGTGCCCTGTGATTGGCTGGCGACCAGTCAAGAGTGTACCCCGCCTGTTGCCCGAAGTCAGCTGGGATAGGCTCCAGCTTACCCCCGCGACCCTAATGAGCAGTATAGAAAATGGATGGATGGACTAGTCTCTTTAATAGTAGTAGAACAATTGAATCACACTTTAAACTGTGTTATGAGCAATGAGTGGTTATGTTCAAAGACGTCACGTAATTTAAGGTAAATTTGCATTTTTTCAGTGTAATTTCCAGCATACTAAAATGTAGCAAATTGTACATCTGAATTAACCCGCCAGAGTTTCCATCCAGCTTGAAAATGGTTAGCGATCAAGGCATACTGTAAATGAGAAAAAAATCATCAGTATGACCCAAAGTTTGTGATCGGAGCAAATTCTCTCATCTAATTTGCATATTGTTAAAAAGCCCATAATTTACCATGTTTTGTGTTGTTTCTGCTCCACTGATAATGTTTAGATTTGGGCGTTATTTTGTCCTACTGTGTTCGGCTGTCAGTGAATGCTGTACAGGCAGATGTACCGTTCCTCTCCTTCCTTGCGCCTCATCCTTGTTTTCCCAAGTTAATGCTGTGCGTGAATGCATAAAGGTGAGGTTTTAATTCAGTTGTTGGATCTGTGTGAGTTCTATTGTACACTTTTGTTCAGTGTAACGCTTGTGTTCATTAATGCTAAGATTAGCATTCAAGCTAACTGTATAGCGATTTATTATATAAATAAGCTTCATATTGACTTAATTTCCTTATTGAGTTCTGTATTTGATGTGCCTTTGGCTAATCATTATGTTTATGTGTAATATTAGTTACATTAATTTACTGTTTATTTATTCAGTGACATTTTTGTATTCTTGTATATTGTTGTGCCACTGATTGAAATAAATCCACCAAACCGAGGACAACCTGCCGTGTTCTTTGACTTGAACACACATTTATACCTTTGACCACTCCAACACCAGTGCATCCTTGGAGACATCTCAGCACCCTGAGAGCCCTCTCCGTTTCACATATCGTGACGTCACCAGGCTCAGAAATTGTCAGGTCCCTGTCTCCACCATACCCAACAGGTCAGGTCAGGTCAGGTCACACCCGTAGCATTTCTGCCATTGGGGCACTGAGATGTCCTTCTCCAGGTTTCCTTATCCTGTGCCATTCTCATGCAGATTTCCACCGGCTTCTCCACCCATATCCTGACATCATCCACCCAATTCCTCCTTGATCTTCCTGGAGCTTGCCGCCCATCCACCCGACCATGCATTACCGTGTGCGCTAGTGTGCCTGGCCGTCGAGTGACATGTCCAAACCACTGCAGCTTCCTTCTCTTCATTGTGTCCCGCAGCGGTTCATAATCCCCGATTTTCCTCCTGATGTCTTCCAGCACCGATGCATTGGTGCGGCGATCGTGCCAATGAATTATGAGTAATCGGCGGAAACATCTCACCTCGAAAGTGGCTATTTTCTTCTCCAGATTCTTGCTCAACGTCCATGTTTCACATCCGTATAGGGCTATCGAGGTCTCCAGTGCCTTCATCAGCTCAATCTTTGTTTTCTTTCTCACCTCTCTGCTTCTCCAGACGTGGTTCAACTTGGCCAACTGAGCAGCAGCTACTCCATGGCCATTCAAGGTTTTATTTCTATTGCTGAAGTGGCCTCTTCATTCATCTTGGCGCCCAGGTACAGTCAAACCTGTCTTAGCGGCCACCTTTATAGAACGGCCACCTGCCTATAGCAGCCACTGAAAAATCCCCCGCAGCAAATTTACATGTTATAGACCCTGTGTATAGCAGTCACCTGTCCAACGCGGCCAGCGGCCACCCATTTTGTCTCCCTTGGTCAATATCTGACTGCATATAGCAGCCAAATTACCAACTCAAGTAGAAGCTTCATGCACGAAAAAGTTTTGTTTTTCAATCAATGAAGCAGTCGTCTGTAGACTTTAATTACTGAGTCCTAGCTCAGTCACAATCATTCACAAGATCCACACAAACTGTCAGTTGTTCCACATAAAAAGCCGTCTTCTTTTGAGCTTGCTATTTCCTGGTCAAACATGTAACTTTCAGAGCATTTGCACCAAAACATTACCGCTAATTAGGCTCGGAACAGGACGTGCTCCCAGCGACGCTACAATAAAAAAAAAATAAACATACGCTAGCATGCATGCGGCAGCTGGAGCAAAACTGAGTTCGGTTGTACTTAATTGAAGTATTTTAGAATGTACTCACGTTATTTTTCATCAATCCGCATCCACAAATCCATCAAAGTCCTGCCAAAGTCCTCATCTTCTGTATTCGACACAAACAAAGCCGTCTTCTTTTCCGTTCGCTACTAGTCTGTTAACTTGTCAGTGTTATTCAACTCCGAAGCAAAGAAGGAAACTTCTCCTGTTGCTTCTGCCAACTTTATTTACTGAACGCGGCCACCAGACAGCTGCTCAGAACACACACACATCTCTCAGCATCGTCTCTCCTTCCTGCTTGCCCACAAGGCAAAGGTTAAACAAGCCCCACTACATAGCTGTCCAGCCAATGCCTGTAACAAGTGACACCGTTTATTTCCTGGTGTGCACTGGTCAATACTGTAATGCCGCTTGTTGTGGGGAAGGAGAGACTCATGTCGCCGATGCACTTTAATTGTTTTATTAACAGCGGAGAACACTGCAGGACTTTACATCCACGCCAACATAAACACACTTCCCAACTCTCTCGAAACTCACAGCTAGCACTGAGCCTAGCTCTCCTGCTCGGGACGCCCACCGTCACTTCCCGTCACTTCCTGATGAACTAAAGCTGTAATGACACTGCCGTATAAAAAGTAAAATATTAAAAACAAGCGTAAGACATTACTAGCACACCTTTGTTCTGTGGGTCATGGATATATTCTATCAGTTATTATTAAGCCTCTAGCTTCCTTTTAGTAAGTAAAAACCTTGGCTATGATTGCACTACATTGTCATGTAGACCTACAAAGTACACTTGGAAGAACAAGAGGTGAATAAATGTATTGCAACTGATGTGAAACTGATGAGGGGTAGGATTAAATAAGCTTTGCTTCTTCCTACTCCTTTTTGGACATGCAAAATTGTGAATTGTACTATGTGATGTGCTACTGTTTGACTCATGCATGTTCAGGATTAAAACCATGAACCATGATAATAACAAGCCTAGTAGTGCTGTTCAACTTTTATCCGCAGTCCGCAGTGCCCTCTACTGGTCAACATTATTATTTTTTTCCCCCCTTTTTTTTTTCTTTTTTTTTTCTCTACTGGTCAACATTCAAACTGGACGCCAACCTGTCTATAGAGGCCACCTGTCTATAGCGGCCACTTTTGCAGACTCCCTCTAGTGGCCGCTATAGACAAGTTTGACTGTATTTGAATTGGTGGACTTCCTCCAGCGCGTGTCCGTCCACCCGTATCTCCTGTGCTTCGTCATCTTGTTTATTCTGTCTTGAAGTCGTCATTCTCTTGCTTTTCTCATGGCTAATTTCCATGCCGTATCGGCTCGCGGCAGTGTTTAGCCGCGAAGTCAGCTCTGCTAGCTCTGCTAGCTCTTCTCCATTTCCAGCAACAAGGTCAATGTCGTCAGCGAATCTCAGATTGCTGATTGGCCTTCCCGCGATTGCGACTGTGGCATCAAAATCTTGGAGTGCTTCCATCATGATCTGCTGCAGAAAGAGGTTGAAGAGGCTTGGCGAGAGAATGCATCCCTGCCTGACACCAACATCGGTTTGGAACCATTCCAGAGTCCTGCTGTCATACATCACTGCATTAGTGGCATTATCATATAGCGACTCACAGAGTTGGATCAGTTTTGGACTGATGTTATGTTTCCACATTGTATACCATAGTGCCTTCCTCCATACCCTGTCAAAGGCTTTCTTGAAGTCGAAGTCGAAGTCAAAGTTATGGTGTATTTCTCGCTGATGGTCTCTGAACTTTTCGCACAGAATGCGGCAGCTGCAGATCTGTTCCACAGTGCACCTTCCAGCCCGAAAGCCGGCTTGCTCTTCTGCGAGTACAGCATCTATCTGAGGTTTCATCCGGTCTGCCAGGAGCTTCAGCAACACTTTACTCGGATGGCTGATCATGCTTATTGTTCTGTCGTTGCTGCACTTCAGATTGCCTTTTTTCGGAAGTGGCACTATAAGTGATTGTGTCCACTGTTTGGGCCATTCTCTGGTTCTCCAGATCAGGTTGCACAGTTTATGCAGCATATCCACAGCTTCTTCTTCTTTCAGCAGCTCTGCGGGTATCGTATCTGTTCCCGGGGCTTTGCCATTCTCCAGTGATGCAACAGCGCTGGCAACTTCACCCCTCAAGATTTTGAGCTCTTCTTCTTCTGCAACGCTCCACCCAACAAGCTCCTCAAAATATCTAATCCACTTGTTATACTCTTCCTTCTCACGCAAACACAGCCATCATCATCATCATTTACAGCGGGATCTTGAACACCTTTTTTTTTTTTTTTTACATTACCACTACCCCCCTCACCACAGCGGTGTTTTGACCACCCGTGCTACACGCACCGTCTTTTAGGAGAAACATATGGAGCCTCTGCGATGTCCCCTCCTGCGACCCAGAACACAGTGAAACTCCAAAATGTGCTGCTTTGTGGACTGTCATAGCGGGCACACGCGCTGCCGCGAGCAGCCGTGAGCTTCCATGTAGCGGAATTAAAGGAACACTTGGAAAACACATCACATCTAAAGTGGGGGAAAAATGATCTTGAATATCTTTCCTGATAATGAGTGGGTGATGTATTAGTAACAAAATGATGCCACATCATTTGATAGAAATGAAAATGATCACCCTATAGAGGGGGGAAATCAAAGACACCCCAAAAATGAAAGTGAAAAAATGATGCAGCACACTGGTCCATTTTGCCAAAATGTCATTGTAGCAACTCAAAATGATTCTCAGTAGTTTGTGTGGCCCCCACAAGCTTGTACGCATGCCTGACAACGTCGGGGCATGCTCCTAATGAGACTACGGATGGTGTCCTGGGGGATCTCCTCCCAGATCTGGACCAGGGCATCAATGAGCTCCTGGACAGTCTGAGGAGCAACCTGGCGGCGCCGGATGGACCTAAACATAATGTCCCAGAGGTGTTCTATTGGGTTTAGGTCAGGTGAACGTGGGGGCCAGTCAATGGTATCAATTCCTTCATCCTCCAGGAACTACCTGCATACACTAGCCACATGAGGTCAGGCATTGTCGTGGACCAGGAGGAACCCAGGTCCCACTGCACCAGCGTAGGTTCTGACAATGGGTCCAAGGATTTAATCCAGATACCTAATAGCAGTCAGGGTGCCATTATCTAACCTGTAGAGGTCTGTGCGTCCTTCCAGGGATATGCCTCCCCAGACCATCACTGACCCACCACCAAACCGGTCATGCTGAATGATGTTGCAGGCAGCATAACGTTCTCCACGGCATCTCCAGACCCTTTCACGTCTGTCGCATGTGCTCAGGTTGAACTTGCTCCCATCAGGGAAGAGCACAGGGCACCAGTGGTGTAGTTGCCAATTCTGGTGGTCTATGGCAAATGCCAATCGAGCTCTACGGTGCTGGGCAGTGAGCACAGGGCCCACTACAGGACGTCGGGCCCTCAGGCCACCCTCATGGAGACTGTTTCTGATTGTTTGGTCAGAAACATTCACGCCAGTGGCCTGCTGGAGGTCATTTAGTAGGGCTCTGGCAGTGCTCATCCTGTTCCTCCTTGCACAAAGGAGCAGATACCGATCCTGTTGAGGGTTGAAGGACCTTCCACGGCTCTGTCCAGCTCTCCTGGAGTAACTACCTGTCTCCTGGAATCTCCTCCATGCGTCCAGATACCGCAGTGATGCCCTGGTCCAAATCTGGGAGGAGATCCCACAGGACACTATGGACACCATCCGTAGTCTCATTAGGAGCATGCCCCGACGTTGTCAGGCATGCATACAAGCACGTGGGGGCCACACAAACTACTGAGAATCATTTTGAGTTGCTACAATGACATTTGAGCAAAATGGACCAGTGTGCTGCATAATTTTTTCACTTTCATTTTTGGGGTGTCTTTGATTTCCCCCCTCGATAGGGTGATCATTTTCATTTCTATCAAATGATGTAGCATCATTTTGTTACTAATACATCACCCACTTATTATCAGGAAAGATATTCAAGATAATTTTCCCCCCAGTTTAGATCTGATGTGTTTTCGAAGTGTTCCTTTAATTTTTTTGAGCAGTGTATATATATATATATATATATATATATATATATACACATATACACATACATACATATACACATACATTTTATATATATATATATATATATATATATATATATACATACACTATATACACTCTTGGATTTTAAGGAGGTTCTAAGTAGAGCTTCAAAATACAAAAAGGAGAAATGGGAGTGAGACAAAACATTTTTGAATAAGCAATTTATTGCAAAGAGCTATTGAAATAAAAACTGAAAAAAGCTGTTCATCACATGTTCAAAGGTTTAAGACCATAGGACCCATCCATCCATCCATTTTCTATACCGCTTCATCCTCATTAGGGTCGCGGGGGTATGCTGGAGCCTATCCCAGCTGACTTCGGGCGACAGGCGGGGTACACCCTGGACTGGTCGCCAGCCAATCACAGGGCACATATAGACAAACATAGTCGCCAGCCAATCACAGGGCACATATAGACAAATAACCATTCACACTCACATTCATACCTATGGACAATTTAGAGTCGCCAATTAAACTCACCGGCATGTTTTTGGAATGTGGGAGGAAGCCGGAGTACCCGGAGAAAACCCACACGCACACAGGGAGAACATGAAAACTCCACACAAAAATGCCCAAGGGAGAATCCAACCCAGGTCTTCCCAATCTCCAGAATGTTCCTGTGTTGGCCAACATGCTAACCACTAGACCACCGTGCGGCCCCGACCATAGGACCATCCCCTAAAATAGAAATAAAATGTTTGAAAAAGGACTCAGTAATGAGTAGCTGCGCCATTCTCGTTAATCAGCTCAAAAATTGGATTGGGCATGCTTGACGCCAGTGTTTCCAGGAGGCTAGTGGGAATGTTGCTCCAGGTGGTGAAGATGGCTTCACGGAGGGCATCCACTGTATGGAACTGATGTCCATTTTTGTAAACTTTCCTTGCCATCCATCCCCAAATGTTTTCAATTGGAATTAGAGCAGGCGAACACGCAGGATGGTCCAAAAGAGTGAGGTTCTTTCTCTGGAAGAAGTCCTTTGTCAGGTGGGCATTGTGAACTGCAGGGTTATCCTGTTGAAAAAGCCAGTCATGACCACACAGACGAGGGCCTTTGGTCATGAGGGATGACCCCTGCAACATCTCCACATAGACAGCTGCCGTTTGACGCCCCTGTACAACCTGAAACGCCATTGTTCTATTGAAGGAAAATGCACACGAGATCCCCTCCATTGTGCCGTGTGGAAATATCCCAGATGGGATCTCCTTGTCATGCCAGTAACGTTGGAAGCCATCAGGACCGTCAAGGTTTCACTTTTTTCTAATCAGAGTATAAAACTTTCTTCCACCCTTCAATGTCCCATGTTTGGTGCTCTCATGCAAATTCAAACGGGTAATTTTGGAGATGAGATGAGGCCTTTGAAGATGTTTTTTGTTCTTAAAAGTCTTCTCTCGTAGCTGCCGCCTGATGATTATTGGACTGCACTCGGCACCAGTAACAACATTAATTTGGGCCGAGGATGGTTTCATGTCTTGACGGACAGCCAATTGGATCCTCAGGGCCAGTGACATTTTTTTGGGTCTACCACTTGACTTTTTTGTTCCATAACCCTCAGGATCTTTGAAGAAGTTCAAAATGACTGTCTTACTGCGTCCAACCTCAGCAGCAATGGCACGCTGTGAGAGGCCTTGCTTATGCAGCTCAACAATCCGACCGCGTTCAAAGTGAGAAAGCTCTTTTGCCTTTACCATCAAGAGATCAGGACAGACCTGACAGAAAATGACACTGAATCCACATTTTTTCCAAGATCTTGGCTTTTAAAGGCTGTGGTCTTAAACCTTTGATCAGCTGACGAACAGCCTATTTTACTTTAATGCTTATTTGCAATAAATTCCTCACCCAATTTTTTTTTGTCTCAATCCCATTTCTTCTTTTTGCAAGCTTTGAAGCTCTACTTACAACCTCTTGAAGATCCAACAGTGTAAAATTTTTCAACTGGTCTTAAAAATGTGATCAGGAGTGTGTACAGTGTATACAGTGCGTGTATATATTTATATAATAGGACATGGTCGTGTGCATCCAGCTGCTTTGCACATTCTCCACGTGTCCTTGTGTGTTCAGTAAATGTGTCTTGCAACAAAGTCACGCCCAGAATAGAGCGGCCGTATCTGTTACACGTTAACCCCCACCACCACCACACACACCTCACTGGATGTGAGAATGAGCGGGAGCAAGTGTAACACAGTGGACCTCCCTAACAGGAAATGAAGCATGTCAAACATCGCCTTTGACCTTAGCGTAGGTGAATGTGGCACGGGCATGCACTTGCCTTGATGACGGGGTGTCCTCCGTTTGCTGCCTTGATGGCACCGCGGCTGCCCTCCGTCTCATAGTGCGCCCTGTGGTAGGGGCGGGGCTGCACCTCCAGCTTCAACTCGTTGTGTTCAAAGTGGCTCGGCAGTGGTGAGTCAAGAGGCGGCGGCGATGTGGTTCTGATGGAAGCATGGTTCAGAACAAACCGGACCACATATTGGTGTCTGTATTACCTCAAAAACTTTGGTACCTGAAAAGGGGAGGGGCTCCAGGTTTGGGCGTGGCCCAGCTGAAGTGGGACGGCACCTGTAGGAAAAGCTCCGCCAGGCCATCGCAATCACGTGACTCCTCCCCAGTGGGCACCACGCCTCTTAACTCCTCCATAACCAAATCTGCTGGACTCGCCAGGAGGGCCAGCTGAGTCCCGGAAGTTCTCCTGGTCTTGGATGGGACATCTAGCTCCTGGAAGCCGCACACGAGCGAAAGTCCAAGTGCGGGGCTTCCCGCCCAGATGTCATCTGTCACGCTGCCCCGTGGGGAGGTGCCTGATGTGACACTGGGGGAGCGCTGAGGGGAGGGCGAGCGGGCGAAGGGTTCGGCGCCAGCGTGACGCCTCTTCCCGCACGGGGACGTCGGTCTGGATGAGGGCCTGCAGAGGGAGCATGGGGGAGAGGGCACGTTAATACTGCACTCCACAACGTGACCTCTCTCATTACGTGAATTAATCAACTATTAAGCAGTAACCATGGTGACCTGGAGGCGGGGCGCCGGCTTAGCCAGTTGTCCTCTGTGACGCTGGCACGAGGTGAATGACTCGGTGACTGGTGCGGCGACAGTGCCGGGCTGAAGGCGGTGGGGTTCTGGTACTTCTGCTGCCACAGCTCTACACCAAAGGCTCCCCCTCCGCAGCCCGGCGAACCCAAAGCAAGCAGTGCTGCATCCCGCAGCTCGCTGTCTACATCGTCGTTGACTTGTGAGAACGATTCACAGGAGGAAAGGTCCGACATCCAGCTCCGGGACGACAGGCTGCTGCAGGGGCTCGGGCAGAATGCTGCGTCACGGTAACACGGGTCCAGTGAGAGGTACAGCTGGTCTCTGGTCCAGGAAGCCTCCAGGTAGCCGCCCTCAGCCCCGCCCACTGCCTCTGCATGCTGGCTATCCACATTGTTGTTTGCTGCAATGGAGGTGATCTGGATGCTGGGACAGTCGAAGGCTCTGAGGTTCCCCTGGGCCGAGTACGCGGACCCCTGCGAGGGGAAGCTACCATGTTGGTGGAAAGGCGGGGCCAGAGGCTGCTGGCTGCTGGCTTGCTGCTGCGTCCTTATGTGGAGGTGAGGACCTATGAGGTGATGATGCAAAACACAACATTGTGAGCGTTTGCATTGCAAAGGTGTGGTGTTAGCGTGTAGCGACTTTTGCATACCTGTTTACATATCGCTGACATGACATCACTCTCAAATAAACAGCAGGAGTGATGATGATGCTAACGACAAAGTAACAATAGCTACAATAGCGCTCTTGTACAGCACACACATTGGAAGTAGTTTCATACAGACAAACTCATGATGTCAACAATCTTCTCCGCCAAGTGACTCCAACTTTCTACTTCCTGTTTTGTCAACGCTGCTACGTTCAAATCTGCTTGAAAAAAAACAAACATACTCTGAATAACTAGGTGGACTTAAAACGTCAATGTATTCTTTTTACACTTACAGAATAGTTGTTCTTAATGAAATACATTTAATAATGTGCTGAAGAAAGTTGAAACACACGTTTGTTCAGAATACTTTCCATTATGAACTAAATAATTAATATAAATCAACTCAGTCCAAGTACAAGACAATAATACATTGACTTCATTCCTGTTGTTAAGTCCACATTTAAAAATGGACCTGAATTACAACAGCTGACAGCTGGACGTGTCATATTCACAGCACGAGACATACGTACTTCCTATTCAAGATTTCAAAGTAATCTGAACAAACGATGAGGGAGTAATTTACTATAAACTACAAACACATGCAATACACTACAAACAAAATGAACGAAAGCCCAAAAGAATCTTAATTACTAGGTCAGTCCATTTCTTGGTGGATACTTATCATTAACATGAAATAATTTAACATGTAAAACAGGTTCTTTAAGATGTGCGAGTCGTCCACTCTTTTCGTTCACAAATGTGTTCCTTACTTCCTCATGCACTAACCCTCGAGACCTGTGTGATTTACTTTTAAGACGTATTCGTTCGATATCCTGTACAACTTGCGGAAGTTCCTGCTAGCTTGACGTGGACACATAAATCGCTAACTATCGTCGCCCTAAGTACTACCAACCTGCATTTTGTCTCCCCTCCTCCTCGAAGATGAGTCCAAAGTCCAACTCCTCCGCGCAGTTTCCGGTGGACATCGGAACCGAAAAGTCAAAAAGTGTTTCTCCGAATGACGCGAAGCGACCTGTCTGTCTTCAAAGTCGACCTGTCTCACTCACTTCCATCCGACTGACAACTCTCAACTGTGGTGGCAGCACGTTGACCGGTCCCGCGCCTACAAGTCGTCCATACACGCGAAGCTTGGGTGAACCACTTGTGTGACCGCGAAAGTGTTATTGTTGTGCTAACTTGCTGCTAGTTTGTGTACGGTCGCAACGAGTTGGACTCAGGTTGATCCTTAGCTGCTGCGTTCAGGGGCACCTCGGTAACGTCATGTTTTTCTGTGTGGTTGTTGCCAAACACGAGCTGCAAGTCACACAAAATAGCAACAGTACGCTTCAAAGTTCATAGCAATTCATTTTAAATTACCTCCTCTTTATATCGTATTTAGGCCATTGATATTTGCTTATTGCGTGACGAGTTTATTTACTTCTTGGGCGTGCCAGCATTCTCCACGTGTTTAGTCCACCTTAAATTAAAAAAATATTTATTTACATCTGTTAAATTCCCACCAACTACTGCGTTTAGTAATCTTGAATTGCATTCAGTCTCATGTTGATAGCTAATGTTCTTGGAAGATTCCCGATGTGCATGAAAGCACCGTAAAACAGCCCAGCAGTGACGTCAGCAAGCGGGCGTTCCTGCTGGTCAAGACTTGGATAAACTTAACTACATTTAAGCAAAAGACAAAAAAAAATTACATTCAATTAGAAATAATTGCATGATGCAAACGAGAATTTTTGTTAACGTTTTATTTATTTATTTATTACCTGAAAGCAACACACTTGTCAAATCCTCTACATCATTGGTTATCAAATGGGGCTACTAGTACCCCCGGGAGTACTTTAAGGCACACAAGTCAAAGATCCTTGTAGGCGCATATTTAAGGACCTACTGCAAATATGCTAACAAAAGGTCCTTTGTGGGACAGCAGCAACAACAGGAAAAGGATCCTCTATACAGGTGTAACAGGACCACAGTGTTACCGCTCCATGTCGTCCACCAACAGAGCGGATCCACAGCGCCCCATAGTGGACATATTGGTGTGTCCACATTCTAGACAGGTCCATGCGCTTAAACAAATGTACCAAGTACTAGAAAAAAGAGAGTTAACACCAAGAGTTTTTTCCACATTTATGTTCCATAATGGATCATATGGAAAAGCATCAGCAAGCAAAAAACAAACAGCGAATAATAACAATGAACTCAAGACAGTCATATGTGACCACAACATTCATGGAAGCATCGTAATATTAACTACATTCATTGATAAGAGTCAAATGACAAGAAATGACTAAATAAATTCTTCAGTAAATTGTGTTTTAAACCAGAGAATGGAATACAAACAAATAATTCCATGCCATTTTCTTCCTCTTATCCGGGTCCCCGGCCACGTCTTCTAGCTCCACCAGGAGGACCCCAAGGTGTTCTCAGGCCAGCTGAGACATAATCCTTCCAGCGTGTCCTAGGTCTGCCCTGGGGCCTTCTCCCGGCTGGGCATGCCCCGAACACTTCACCAGGGAGGTGTCCGTAAGGCATCATACAAACATAAATCACTGCCTCTCAAACACATTCCAATAACAACTATCTATTGATTTGTATGTGGCATAAAAGTTATAACTTTTGAAATCAGCAGTCAAAAACATTTGCTTGAAATGTCTGGTCATGTCAAATAATATTGACTTAAAAGTGATGAAGAAAAATGTTTAGTTTTAGCATTAATTGTATGCCAAAAATAAAGCAATTTAAAAAGAAAATTGAAGAAGCCCCCTTACAAAAACTGTATACTCAACAAAAAATAAAACTTGTTTTTGCTCCTATTTTTTGTAAGCTGAACTCAAAGATCAAAAACTATTTCTATGTACACAAAAGTCCTATCTGTACTGGAATAGTGTACAGATCCTTGCAACACTGGACTGTGCATTATCATGCTGCATCATGAAGTGATGGTCATGGATGAATGGCACCACAATGGGCCTCAGGATCTCGTCATGGTTGCAGCATGATAGCATAGCCCCACGTTGCAAGGATCTATCCACAATTCCTGCATCAGCGTATAAGGTATGTGAGGGAAATGGTGGTCACACCAGATACTGAGGGTCTGTGCAGGTTTCAATAACTAAAATGTAAGAGACTTTTTAAGACCATAATGAATACAATTTAAGATCCATTTCACTTCCATACTGGCACAAAAGTAGAAAAAAAAAACAGGAAAATCAGAGGCCTGCGTCACGCACACACAGCACACTAGCTGGATGTGCAGCACAGGTACTTTAGTTTTGTAGTTAGCCTGAAGTTTACGCATATGTTTGACAAGTCACATTTAGACATTTTGAAGATGTTTTGTAATTGTATTTATAACATTATATAAGATTATAGACATTTTAAGGCCTTCAATTCAAATAATTTGATTTTAGACTGTTTTAAGACCCCATAGATACCCTGATACGGACTGTATCAGCCCCACCCCCCAACAATGGGAGCAAAAACAAAAGTTGCGTTTAAATTTTTGTAGATTATACATGACATGAAGTACATAACTTTTATGGTAGGTTTGTTTAAGCAGCAAGAGACTATCAACGTAAAGAACCAATTAAATAAAAGATTATAAAGTAATTTGTATTTGAGTAAAAGTGTCTGATCCACAATACAAAACGTGACTTAGTGGAGAAACCCTTTTTGGCAAGCACAGAGGTCAGACGTTTCATGTAGTTGGTCACCAGGGTCCACTCGTATCTACAGATACTCTCCAAATACTGAAGGTTTCGAGGCTGTTTCTTGGCAACTTGACATTTCAGCGCCTTCCACAGATGATACTGCACATACAGTGGGAAAATAAATATTTCACCCCTTGCTGATTTTGATTTTGATTTTGTTTACCCCCTTACAAATGTTCAAACTTATTAGAGTGAGGGAAATAAGTAATTGATCATCATCCAGCAAGCATTTTGAACACCACAGACCGATTATATGTCCATGAAACACACAAATTAATCCTGTCTATATAGGAAAGTACTCCGAATGTCAACTTGTAAAGTGGATAAATACCAGACACCTCTTACGGAAACACACTCTTCCATTTAAACCTTTCCACCATCATGGGCAAGACCAAAGACCTGTCAAAGGACCTCTGGGACAAGAGTGTAGACCTGCACAAGACTAGAATGGGCTACAAGACCACCAGCAGGAAGCTTGGTGAGAATGAGACCACTATTAGTGCAGTAATTCATAAATGGTAGAAAACAACAATCCATCAGCCTCGCTCTAGAGCTCCATGCAAGATTTCACCTGGTGGGCTAAGGATGGTTGTAAGGATGTAAGGGTAATGATGCCTCCTCGGAAAAAAAAATCAGACCTCACAAATCGCTCGACTTTACTTTCTCTGACGTCATATTAATGCACGCTATCTGCTGTCCATTGATATGTACTGTATGTACTGTCAGGGGTCACCAACCACCGGGCTGGGGCCCAGTACCGGTCCGTGGGCGGGGCCGAACTGGGCAGAGGAAACCTTTCAGGTGCAATGATAAAAAAGATACACACACACACAAAAAAATACATTTGTAAATAACTAAATACAATTTTAAGTAAATGTATAGCAATTTTGGAAATATAAAAAATAATATAGTTCGAAGTTTTTTCATGTTTATGTTGTTTGTTGCGAGTGTCCCACTTTGTTTGACGGTCCTCAAACGCACCATTGTACGTGCGCTAGCCTTCTCCCACTCTGCACAGATGGTCAACTACACTGTAATTTATTGTTTTTTTTCACTTCATATTTGCTCCCAAATGCTGATACTCTGTTGGAATGCATAAAGGTAAAGTATGATGACGTTATCGAGTGCTAATGTGTATATCTGTTCTGTGCACAGCTTCAAGTTAATTCATGCTAGCACACTGCCTGTTACCACACACATCAAGCAGCGGCGCTATAATATTCTCTCTGAAAAACAAACTCCAAGCTTAGTGGTGGATGGAGGGTCTGTATTCACTTTGTGCTTTTAATTTGATGTTGTTCCTGTCTTAGTTTTACACAATACATACTAAATGAGATAAATTACGTCGCTATACGACCCCCACCACCACCACCACCCCGGTCCGCGGAGATTTGCGTGAACACGAGCCGGGCCGTGGGTCCAAAAAGGTTGTGGACCATTACTGTATGTGATGAAGATATATCCGCTGCGAGCGTGTCAGCCATCTTTTTTACGTATGTGTTCACAGCGGACGAAGATGCGAGTGTTGCAGCCATCTTAATCACATACACAACAATGGACAGCAGCTAAATGCACTAACACGACATCAGAGAAAGTAAAGCCGAGCGATTTGTGAGGTCCGATTTTTTTTTCAAGGAGGCATTTTTGTCACGCAAATGTATTACTCTTTTGAACACATATCATTTTAAGAAACCAAATTCTTTACTTAAGTATAACTACCCGGAACTACGTTTCTCATCACCCAAATCTGACCAGAACTGGGATCACGGGACCAAGTGGGGGGTAAGTCACTGTTGATGGACTACACTGCTAATGGGGATGTGATACAACTTCATGTCAAAAAATCCAAACTATCGCTTTAATGTAACCAAGCGTTTTAGGATGGCCGCTGACTTGGCGCAAGTTGCGTGTGAAATAAGCACGTAAGTAAGTAAGGACGACAGCCATGGCTGCAAGAGGCACTTGGGTAACTATCTTAGGCCCTGTCCAGACGGAACGTTTTTTTTTTTTTTTGGCATGTTGTAAAAAAAGTCGCATCCACACTGTACCGGATTAGTAAATAGTTGCATCCAGATGGGAATGGATAACTGAGTGAAAATGATGTAATACTCAGGGCACACCTATTTTTTTGAATGTTTGTCCCACTTAAATGACACAACTGAACACAAAATGCAGTTTTTAAATGAAACTTTTTATTAAGAGAGAAAAAAAATCCAATTCTACATGGCCCTATTTAAAAGTAATTCCCCCCGTTAAAACATAACACACCTGAGTTCAATTTCTCTAGCCACATCCAAGCCTGATTACTGCCACACCTGTTCTCAAGAAATCACTTAAATAGGACCTGTCTGACAAAGTGAAGTAGACCAAAAGATCCTCAAAAGCTAGACATCATGCCGAGATCTAAAGAAATTCAGGAACAAATGAGAAAAAGTAATTTACGTCTATCCATCTGACAAAGGTTACAAAGCCATTTCTAAAGCTTTGGGACTCCAGCAAACCACAGTGAGAGGCATTATCCACAAATGGCAATAACATGGAACAATGGTGAACCTTCCCAGGAGTGGCCGGCCAATCAAAATTACCCCCAAAGCGCAGAGACAACTCATCCAAGAGCCACAAAAGACCCCACAACAACATCCAAAGAACTGCACACCTCACTTGTCTCAGTTAAGGTCAGTGTTCATGACTCCACCATAAGACAGACAATGGGTAAAAACAGCCTGCATGGCAGACTTCCAAGACAAAAATCACTGCTGAACAAAAATAACATTAAGGCTCGTCTCAATTTTGCCTGAAAACATCTTGATGATCCCCAAGACGTGGGGAAAATACTGGTCGGGGCAATAATTTCTGCTGAAACCAACTTGGGTTCTGCAGCAGGACAATGATCCAAAACACACCAGCAAGTCCACCTCTGAATGGCTGAAGAAAAACAAAATTAAGACTTTGGAGTGGCCTAGTCAAAGTCCTGACCTGAATCCCATTGAGATGCTGTGGCATGACCTCAAAAAGGCAGTTCATGCTTGAAAACCCTCCAATGTGGCTGAATTACAACAATTCTGCAAAGATGAGTGGGCCAAAATTCCTCTACAGCGCTGTAAGAGACTCACTACAAGTTATCGCAATCACTTGATTGCAGTTGTTGCTGCTTAGGGTGGCCCAAGCAGTTATTAGGTTTAGGGGGCAATCGCTTTTTCACACAGGGTATGTAGAGTTGGATTTTTTTCTCCCTTAATAATAAAAAAGTGTCATTTAAAAACTCAATTTTGTGTTCAGTTGTGTTGTCACTGACTAATATTTTAATTTGTTTGATGATCTGAAACATTTAAGTGTGACAAACACACAAAAAAATAACAAATTAGGAAGGGGTCAAGCACTTTTTTATACCTCTGTATATATGAAAATGAGCTGATGTCTGCTTTGACACACAATGTGAACTTATTTAGTATTTACTGGTTATTTCTCCATTTTTTGGTCAATATTCAGGCAATGACGAAAGTGACACCGATTCAAAATTTGAAATATTGTGATTTTTATTTTAGTGCAATTTTTGCTAAAAGAGACAGAATCCATTTTTATTTGGGATTTTCTGTCGTTTTTGTTTAAATGTACACTAGGTCCCCAACTTACGAACACAATTGGTTCCAGACGACCGTTCTTATGTCGAATTGTTCTTAAGTAGGGGAAAAGGTAATATTACCAATTATATAGGTACTACATGTACGTATATACATATATGCATATGTAGGTAAATATGAGTTTGGATGCAGTAGTAATATTAAACAAGGATAATTAATGAAAAAACAAGAATAAAAATTATATAATAATACATAATGATAAATGTTATTTACCTTTGAAGAGGAGTGGTCGAGCATACGTAGTTGTGGTGGAGTTGGAGGAGTTATTGAAAAAAAGGACAAATCGTCGTCGTCGTTAGACTCTTCTAAAAGAGGTAGTGTTCTGTGGGTGGTGTAGAATTAAGCAGGCCTATTAACTCTTCATAAACTTTAATCACACGCTCTGTCCGGGTTGAACAATTTAGCTTTCCATTTAGCTTTATCTCCCCAGCGTCTAACTCTTCCTCTGTTGGTCCCATTAGCAGTGTCACAGTGCCCTCTACTGGTCAAGCATGTACAGTAGCAGTATAAATACTGATTGAGCGACTACAAGTCAAAATAAAATAAAATATAGACCAGTCGGCTTGTGTTCGTATCCGCGAATGTTCGCTAGTCGGATGTTCGTAAGTTGGGAACCTAGTGTATTTTATTTAAAAGCGCTTGACATTCCAATGACCACGTTAATTACTTGAGAAATGAAAGTTTGTTTTTGATACGGTGTACTCATATTATGCCATATATTATCACATTAATGAAAAATTGTCTCAAAATAATGTTGACAATAATGTAGTTCATCTGCAATAATTTGTAGGACAATTATCGTTTTGCAAAATTTGTTATCGTGACAGGCCTACTCGTGAATGTCAGGTGTTTTTGTTGTTTTTGTTAATGTCACAAACAGGAAAGATGGAACCGCCTGTGACTTAGCCAGTCGCTTTTTAGAGAAAGAATATCTAGAGGGGTGTGATTACTTATGAAATATAGCAACAAAGATAAGTTTGCCCTCCTGCACCCTCTTCTTATTCTCTGGCAGACCAGGTGCGTTTTGTGTTCATGAGCAAAGGCAAACGGGTAGTGCCAGACTTATTTGTGGCGATCCAAATGTATTTATAGAGGGTCACCACAAATAAATGAATGTATGAGAAAGACTGATGTGTCCAGACCTAAACCCTTTTGAGCATCTGTGAAGCATCTTGATTCCTGAGTCTTAGCGAGGAGGTAAACAAAAAAAAATCAGCAGGGAATCAACTACTTATTTTCCCTACTGTATCTATTAATTTTAATAAACCTACCATAAAAAATTGACTGTCATGTCTTTGAAAGGAGCTAAGACTTCAAATAATGTGGAGGATCAAATAATTATTTCCCCCACTGTATCAACAAATGTATGTCATGAGTGTGTCACATGTGTTTCAGTGTGTAAGTCCATTAGGAGTATTCTATGATGACCAATGACGTGTGGCAGAGCACAGATTCAGTCAGAGTCAGTGCTGCTGTCTAAGCTGACAGAGTAGACGTCTTCTCCTGTTTCCCCCACAAAGAAATCATCTGAAGAACAAAGTGATCAAATGAAAGAAGCATACCCATTGTGCTGACATCTGGTCACATGGCAAATCACAGCTGGGGAAATCAGCATGCTCCTTAGACTTGTAGGTTTAAGCGGTGTGACTGCAATCTATTACAGTTGTCCCTCACAATATCGCGGTTTGGTTACTGCTCCTTCGTTATATTGCGTTTTTTTCAGAAATGTATTAATTATCGCTGTTTCATGGTATACTCTGGTATACTCTATTATTTGTCAAAACATATTGAAATGCAAGTGATATGTAGTATTCTTGCCACTAGGCAGCAGCAATGTTGTGAATGATAAACTGATGCGGTCAACAACAAGTCGGCTGCCCCGGTAGCAGCCTCCTGCATCGATAAGAATCAGCCATAAATGTTTAGATTAATCGATTGTCGAGTCATGCACCATGTATCGCGAGAGAAGCAATCGGACGACAGTGTCAAGCAAGAGCCTGGGTTGCTGGCGAAAGGATTGTCGCTCATGCTCCATAGCTTGCCGTGACTGAATAAGAGAATGGATGTAACTAGTAGCAGGCGTGCTAGCTAGCTAGTCACCGCACAAGATTTTCATCACATCAGCAAAACAAACCTAAAGTTTGGAACGTCTTGGATTTTACAAGAAGGGTGCAAAACTTGACCAGCCAGACCAACAGAGGCAAGTATGGTACCTTTTTTGCTTTGTAACTTGTTTACTTTGAAATGTTGCACCTTTGTTACTTACCTGGAGTATTGAAAACACTATGCGCAGTCTGAAATGTTGCACTCTCCGAGTATGGGATTGTTTACTTTTCCAAACTAATAGCATTTTCATTGCACTCATGTGACAAATAGTTCTATTTACTTAACTGGGCTTGGACACATTTTTGCCACTTTTGAAGAGATGTGTCATTATTTAAAGGGGCTTTGCACTATTTATTTATTTTGTATTATTGATTGGACTGAAGGTTAAGATTTCTGTTTTTTCATTGTTATATTTTATATAGATAGATACAGTAGATCAATGTTTATTGTCATTGCACACAGTATACAACAAAACTTAGTTTGGTGGCTCCACTTCCATTTCTATCAACATTAAGACATGTTAAAACTTAAATGTTCCAAATGTAACAGGTATAAAATTATAGATAAAAAATATTGGATGTGAAAATATTGAGCCATCATTCAGCAAGTCTTTTTTTGGTCTGGTCTGTGTTTAAACAATGAATACATTTGACATGTTATTTTGTTGACTATTTTTGCTAGTGCCTTACAGTATGCTTGGGGATACTGCCTGAAAATACTATAAGAATGCCATATAATTAGCATCTTTATTTTATAATCTAGGATTAATGTCTATATCAACAAACACTAACCGTAGAATCGAATCGTATCGTTTGTACACTGCACCGAATCCTTACCATTTTAAAAATATATCGTTTTTGAATCCCGTGTGTGTGTGTGTCTAGATTCGAATCGTCTATCACAAAGAGATTGACATCCCTAGTAATGTTACATGGATGAGACATTCACCCTTATTACATTACCCTACCTTTCACTCTTTGTCCTTCCCCACTCTGTTTGAAACCCTTCTTAGATAAGTTTGTTAACTAGCGGCCATCTAGAGTCTACTATAGGTGTTGTTTCATGTCTACAAGGCTCTAATGTTAAAAAACATATTTTTATATATATATATATATCGTTGTCAGGTCTGGAACGAATTAACTGCTATATACGAGGGACGACTGTACTAATACTTTATGTCAAAATGTCACTGGAAATAATGAGAGGCTACCAAATAGTCTGATATTGACAATAGAAATGCCAAAAAAGGTACTGCTTGGTCTTAATGGCAGCTAGAGACTGTAAACGTTAGTGACAAAGCCAAAGCTTTCTGGTTCTTACTATGTGGTGTCTCATCGTTTTCCTCCTCCAAGTGCTCCATGTCGTAACTCACAAAAATGTTCTGTGGAGAAAACAAACAAACAAAAGGTAAAGCTTATGGTGCTTTGAAAGCATTGCGACAGTTGAGAATAACCCGGCACCTTGCTCTTGAGCAGTTTTGGCCAGTAGCCCTTGTCTTGTTTGACCAGTTTGAGGACGGGTTCGTTGGACTTGAGCTCCCAGCAGCAACGCTCAGCCGTCACGTTGGCGTGGAGGTCCAGATAGGCTCTGTAGCTGCAACCGTTCACACTGCCACTGAACACACAGACACTTTTCAATCATTTGCACGACAATCACAACTTGTATTTGTTTGGACTGAACAAAGTTGTTACTGTGGTGACATGTAGTGTAGTGATTCCAAACCACTGTGCTGTGAGAGAACATCAGGTGTGCTGCAATGAAATGCTCTTCCACTAGAAGGTACATAATTAACCTGTGTATCCACCTGTTGCCATTCAGACAACAGAATAAGTCATGGCACGCCCTGTCTAACAATGACATTGTCACATGCCGCAAGCCAGCAGCATGAATGAAAGATTAAATGTTAGCTTTCAGTTAGTGTAATAATCATGTGAGGCTAAAGAATTTTTTATAATAAACATTTCATTACACGCCTAAGATGTAGAGAGGCTAAACAGTCAAACATTTGGAGGTACAACCTTAACAAATGTGAACGGAAACACAAATTCTTTATAAAATGGTAGCTAAACAAGGTCTGGTATGTTGTCAATTTTACCTTTACTACAAATGCATGGTTGTAGACAGCCACAATGTACCCTCCAATGGTTTATGCAGGAAAAATGTTCACATTCCAATCATGTAAGCTCAAAGGAGACTGTTAGCTAAAATTAAACTGTAACCTATTATCTGCTCATAAAGTAATCCAATGTACAGCCCAGGGCAGGGGTGTCCAAAGTGTGACATGAGAGCCATTTACAGCCTACACCTATTTTTTTTTTTAATGGTCTGTTCATATTCTTAAGATAAAATTTAAATTAGGGCCACACTGATAAGACAAAAAAGGGCTTCAAAAAAAGTTGTAATGTTGCAAGATATGAAAGCATTAATATACTAATATTTATTTGTTTTAACACAAAGCTGAAACGTGACTGTCTTAAATATATTCAGCTGCTTTGCATAAGTTAACCTGCATTCCAGATGAAACGTTATTCATATGATTGTGAGATCAATAAGATCATGATTCATGATCATGATTCATGAAAACGACCACACTCTTCCTTGTAGACGCAAAAATCAGTTTGTCTACTGAAATTACAGTGGATTGGGTTTGCCATGTTTAATAAACAGGTAAAACACAAAGTTGATAAAAGTCAAATTTTTCTGTATGTGGCCCTCTGTGAAAAATGTTTGGACACCCTCTGCCCCTTTGGGGTACTATTTTTAGTAAAGAGAAGCATGTGTGCCCAGTGCTGGTGACACTCGCTCTCCTTTCAGACAAACGTTAGTGCTGCTAAACATGTAGCCGCTGCCTCCAGTGTAAAGCGCTCGGCCCAAAAAGCTCCACTGACTGCTGAGTGATGTGTGAACTAAGCCAGCAAAGAACGTGGACTTTGTCCTGACAGACCTGTACATGACACAGTCAGCATGGAAATCACAGCGCTGACTCTGCGGGTTCCTCAGCTTCAGCGTCACGGTTACAGAGTCAGACGTCTGGTACCACAGAATCTGAGGGTGGAGACTGAGACACAGTGTCAAAGAGGGATGTATCA
The DNA here is from genome assembly GCF_027744805.1 of Dunckerocampus dactyliophorus. NCBI lineage: Eukaryota > Metazoa > Chordata > Actinopteri > Syngnathiformes > Syngnathidae > Dunckerocampus > Dunckerocampus dactyliophorus. The sequence goes on along the minus strand of NC_072823.1, from coordinate 25,182,707 downwards.
AATCTCGTCTATGACAAATATGGACGAGTGACGTTTCGGCGCAGTGTACTTTTTTGTAGAATGGTTATCATCTCCATGACAACTGACGATCTGCTGATTGTTTTGGTCATCACAAGAAGGAACACCTGAAGATGTTTGAACCACACATCATTCTCAGACACAGACCACCAACTTGTTTAACTTGAACATCAAGTGTAAGGTTGCTTAAGGTCAAGGCTACAATTTTTTACTTGACAGAGCGGACGTAGGTTTAGAACTACTTTACACTTTAACTTCTTAATTAGCATAAGCATAGCCTGCTGCCCACACTTTCAGCCACATCTAAAAAGTCAACATGAACGACTTGCCATCTCTGTAGTGGTTAAGATGAGGCGCTTGGTGTGTACTGGAGTCAAGTCCACTCTCTGTTCCACTGCTGAGTCAAAGCCAAAAAGTATCAGTTTAGCTTACTTGATTTCATGTGCATTTTTATACTGTGAAAGAAAGCGAGTCCGAGCAACTTCAGATCAGAAGTGTGGATGTCCGTCTTCTTGTCTACATCGCGAATATCACAAACTGAAGGCTGCGGGATGGACTCAGGGGGCTCTGGTGATGCTGCACAATCAAGGTTTTTGACCATGACAACTGTCTCCACAGCTTTGTTCCTAATGTGAGGCAAAAAAACATCAACGGCCATACTGTACAATCACTCAGTTGGATCCTGATACTCCTTACAAGGTCCCTTACCAGGACGTGTGAGCCTCACTGCTGCAGGGGGTACCTATTTCCTGACACAGCTCCTTCAAAAGGTTTAGATGATCTGTGTTTCGTTCTCCCATGCCCGTGTTCAAAATCAGTGTAGGAACATTGTACTCAGTGATCACTGTTTTCATTCCGGGTACGCGAGTCTCGCGAACCTCAAGAAAACACAAGATGATTTTATGTTCGTCTCCCTGTTCAAATTAGGTATATTTAGTCAGTAAAAGATATGTGGTAAACGTACCATAAGATCAACAAAGACAGTGTTTCCCACACTGAAGACGGCTCTGGCCCGGTGCTGGACACCTTGGATCTTCTGGCTGATGGCTCTGGTCACCTAAAAATGTTACGAATCAATAAAGACAGCTTTACTTTAAGTGCTCATGACACCAAAACACATGTTAATCTTGCTTTTTCCGCTGTAAAAAATATCACTTAAAAAAAATCATCACTTCATTTCACTCCTTTCATAGTTCTTTATCTATGACAGCAGTATGATAAAAATGTTATATTAAGTGAGTACTTTATTTTTTTTTCCCCAAAAAACTTTTGGTGTCATGACCACTTGAGGTTGTAGTGTCTATGATGCCAACGCTCAATATTTCTGTGTTTAAAAAAAAAAAAAAAAAAAAAGACATATTTGCATGTTGACATGCAAACAACTGTACTTCTGACATGAACTTTACCTGAAACAACAACAACAATCAGTGCTTGGGCATGTTCATTTCTAACTTTTAGTCAGTGCTGCTGGCAGGGAGACTCGGAAACTACCAGAGCAAGGGTGCCCAAAGTACAGCCCAGAGCCATTTTTAATAAAATTAACACATTACTAATGAGATTCTGTATATTATTAGATTTTACACTAATTTGCTTTGCCACCTATAACATAAACCAAAGATGTCGATGTGTGGCTCAGATGCCTTAGCATACACCACTTACATAAAGTTAAGTCTTTGACTGATCTTTGGCTTCCGGTGTAAAATTTCAGAATGAACGTAAATGCACTGTAACCTGTATATGTGAACTTAATTTGGCTCTCTAAACTTTTTAATGCACATGCCCAACACTCCAATATTTCAATACTTTTTGCACAACTTGCTGTTCTCTAACAAGGAGCTAAACTGCAAAATTTACAACATGTGACATATATTGAATTTTCACACAAGACTTCCAGCCTCTGTATCTCTGTTGCAACCTGCTGATGACACTCTGTCACACCCTAAGATAAGTGGCCACTTCTGAGTACATCCTGTCTGTACTATTGGTCAAATGTTGTCTTGGTCTCATGATGTCAAAATGTGAACAGCATGATTCAGAGGACTTCTTAAGTACCAATTTTAATTGAAAAAGGAAATGTATTGGTCCTTTCATAGATCAAAAACCTGTTATGGATTTCTCTGTTTAGCTCTTTGTTACAGAACAGCAAATTATGCAAAAAGTAGTGAAACACTGAACAGCTGAACATGTGCATTCAAACGTTTAGAGAACATCAAATTAAGCTTACAAAATACAAGTGAAATATGTACTTTATGTAAGTAGTATGTAGTCACCAGCATCGTTACATTTTTCTGTATGGGCCCCTTGCTGAAAAAAGTTTGGACACCCCGATACTCGAGAGGGAGGACAGAGAAGACCAATTGAGGTTAAAGAGTGGGAAGACAGACTCAGGTACCTTGGGATGCCAGTCGGTCTCTGCGTCGCCCGGCTTCACCTGGCAGACAATCATCTCCACTGCCTGGCTGGGGAGGGAGTGGAACTTCTCTGGTAGCTGTAGGATCTGGTGGGATTTAACTTCTTCCTCTTTACCAACATCAATAAATCGAACAAGGACTCTATAAAACAGCCGGCCATTCGTGTCTGGGACAGCTAGGACCTTCACCCTGCAGGAGGAGGCCCTCTGCTTACTATCATGATGAAGAGTCCAATCGTGTAAGGGAGGGAGGAGGACCTGAACCAAGCTTTCCTGACCTGTGGTAAAGGTCATTCTCCTGCACCGCATACAAGCCTCCTTCCAGCACTTCCTGAGGACAAGGTTCCTTGTCAGCATAGTAAGAGGCCATGTCAACCGCCATGCTATCAAAGGCACCATCTTCTTTCCTGATCATACGTCCATAAAAGACTGACGCTGTCTTGACGTAGAGAGGCAACACCTGCAGGTATCGAAATACGCACAAAAGCAGTCATCTGGTCATCAATCATATCAAAAAGATGAAAGTCAGCAGCTAAGTCAGCTTTATAGAACGGAATAGCTGAAATTTGTGGATTTAAAAAAAAAAAAAACAACTTAATGGTAATAAATGCTGGTGTGAAGAGTGATAAATTAACCTCTATGACACCAGAAGCAGGAAGATCAGACTTATCCAGCTGAGGAAGAAGCCTGTGGCGGTCTGGACACACAGTGCTGGCCCTACAGAGGTGGTTAAGACAATACACTGACATCATATGACAACATAATGATTCCAAGAAGGCAGAAAGACTTGAACCTGCACACTCCAAAGGTTTTCAAGAAGTGACAGAGTGGCTGCTCTGTCTTCTGCTCCTCCCGTGCCACATCTGCACTCTTGGCAAAGGATAGCAGCTCAGGGGGCAAAAGAGCATTCGTTCGTCTGAGAAAGCGTACAAGAGCGCCAACATGGCGGGCGTTCCTCTCAGATACCATCAGCAAGGACCTGATGACTTTGGAGCCTGTCACTGTTGAGTCCTAAGAGGAAAAAATCTAATTAGATCCAGACCCAGTGGAGCCAGAACACATCCTGGTCTTACTGGTTCTGTGAGGTTTCTGAAGTTGCTTCTCATACAGAGCAGTCGGCATCCAAACAGTTTAGGTGAACTTGGGAAGTCAAAGTGGACGACACAAGTGGCATCTGTGACCCCCAAACACCTTAAACAGTCACTGGTAGAGACTACAGGTCAAAGAGAAATGGCATCAGAGCAAAGTGAAAGAGCGACATTGTTGTGAATGCTGTGTGATTCACCTAGAATGACATGAGTGCCGGGCCCGATGTTTTTGCTCCACTGTTGGACCACAAAGTCAAATTTGTGCGCTAAACCCTCGTGAGACTTTAGACAGAATGCCGATTTACTGCACACAGCCTGGTGGATAAAAACATTTTGTAGTGTCAACTGATCATGAGTGCTGATGTAGACCGGCAGTGTGTCTTACTGGTCACCTTAAAAACATCTTCAACTTCCTCAGCGGAGTTGGTGATGATGAGAGTCTTCTGACCAATGTCAGGGCTAAAATCTAACGCACCCAACAGTACTGAGACCTTGTTGCTCTCCAAGGTCATGAGGACAGCCTGTGACAAGCCACACATGATGATCACATTGCCAAAGAATAACTGCATTGAAGAAAAGCTATTACCGTACTCCTCATCCAATTCCCTGTCAATGGACTAAGTCGGACATGTAGACAACTAACCTGCTGCACATTTCCGTAGAGTGCTGCTTCTTCGGGAGTGGTTATGGTGATGCAGGGGTAGGGCATGTAGTTTGCCAACATACCCTCCATGTGACTCGTCCAACGCTTCGCCACAGCAACAAGCTGCTGCGGACGCAAGGCCATTTCCTGGCGCGACTTCACCATCTGAAAATGCTGCAAAATGGTCTCCATCTGACAGGAGGACAACCGTGTTTACATTAACACTGATTTTGGCATTGTTTCACACTATTAAACACTACAAACCGAACAAAGCAGCATTTCCATGGTATTAGACTTTCTGTATTATCTGTAGAAAGATGTTTGTGTAAGGTAGGCTAAAAAAGAACACCTTCAATTTCATTTATAAGCTTGTTTCATTGTGTCCAAGGAAAATGGACCAACACCATGCTAGTAAAAAAACATAACTCAGTGTGTCACCTGTTCTGGAGCGAGAGTGAAAAGCCTGTCTGCCTCATCCAACACCAAGTGGCCTATACGCAGGAAAAGGAAGCAATGACATAACAGCAGACGGACAAGGCTGAAAGGAGTGGTCACTAACAGCAGGCCTGCAAATAAATAAACTTGGTCAATCCAGTCAGGCTTTATCGTAGTGTTTCAATCATCATCTTCAACTAGCTTACAGTTTTTTGGAATTTTGACGTCTTTAGCTTCGTTTTTGCCTGTGCCCAGCAGTATGCTGGTTGGATTGAGACTCTGGGAAACCTTGCACTCCTCTATTAAGTCGCACACCAACTGGACTTTCTCCCATCCAGGACACAGGAGAACTGCTACTGGCTGCATGTGCAAACAATAACAGCTTTGAACAACATGACAGATGTGAAGTACATGTGCCCACACAATAAGCTTGTGGTCTTCTTGTCTTGCAAAGCTTGAGTGTTTCAACAAAGACGAGTCTTGTGGTGTGTGTCTGTGATGATGCGCTCACTCCTGTTCTGGAGGACGAGGTGGTCAAGGTGGTGCTGCTGAGCAGCACGTGAGTGAGGAGGGGGGCCAGGTAACTTCTAGGCCGGTCGCCAGCGTGGGAGATGATGACTGTGTTGTTTCCTTGAGCCACAGCAGGCCAGCTGATAAGGTCAGCAGGAAACAGGCAAAACTGCTTCGTCCGCAACAACTGGAAAAAAAAAGTGTAAAACTGAGTGGACACACACACACGCACAGGTACTTACATGTGTGTCTAAATGTCTAAAGGGCCTCAGTCATTAGCAGCATTGGAGATGCATTTGAGTGAAAACCAATGGCAGGTCCTCGTCTACCTTGCGCAGGCTGTCAGTGATGGGGGCGTCATCCAGGCCTGTACATGGCTCCACTGGCAGGCCTGAGTGTACCAGAATGTCACTTCTCTTGGGAGCATGAGAAAGTATCTGAGGACAGCCATGACCCACCTAACCCCCCAAAAAAACATTCACCTCCATGTACAGCACACAATTAAAATCCTTGCATAAGTCATTGTTTAATATTATAATAATATAATATAATAATATTTAAAAAACTACAGTAAAACTTGTGCTTGTGACTCTTCAAATAAAAAAGGCCTACCTGGTCATCGTCTGAATGGAGCTTGAAAGGCTGTGGATTCAACCACTCCAAAAGTCTACATGCAACAGTCAGAAATGAAATGACAGTAATGTATAAATTGACGTCCAGTGAGGTGGAATTATTTGTATATTTGAAGATGGCTCATCAGAACAAGACATTTTCACATTATCAGCGGAGATACTGCTTAAGCTGAACAGACTATGGAGGATGGTCACACCTCGAGCATGCCCAGTTGTTGCTGGTCTTCATCACACCTGACTGGTCTGGAAGTGGCTCGCTGAAACAAACACACACACACACACATATTTCCACAATTTTTCTCAGTGTTATTGAGTCCACCGTGCACTATTTTATGTACACTCCTGATCAAGATCCTAAGACCAGTTGAAAAATTGCAAGAATTTGCATTTTGCACATTTGGATCTTAATGAGCCCGCGACCATAAAGAGGAGAAGCGGTATAGAAACTGGATGGATGGATGGATCTTAATGAGGTTTTAAGTATGCGCTACAATATACAAAAGCAAGAAGGGGGAGTGAGACAAAAATCACTTTGAAAAAGTAATTTATTGAAAACAAACTGAAATAGGCTGTTTATCAGCTGATCAAAACTTTAAAATCATCACAAAAAAAAAAATAACAAAAAACTCTCCAAACCAGAACAAAGTATTTTCTCAGTAGGATTCAGTAATGAGTAGCTCCACCGTTCTTGTTATTCACTTCAAAAATTGGTTTGGGCATGCTTGATGCAAGTGTTCCCAGGAGGCTAGTGGGAACATTGCTCCAAGTGGTGAAGATGGCTTCATGAAGGGCATCAACTGTCTGGAACTGATGGCCATTTGTATAAACTTCCCTTGCCATCCATCCCCAAATGTTCTCTATGGAATTTAAATGAGGGGAACATACAGGATGGTCCAAAAGAGTGATGTTATTCTCCCTGGAGAAGTCCTTGGTCAAGCGAGCATTGTGAACTGCAGCGTTGTCCTGTTGAAAAACCCAGCTGTTACCATACAGACGAGGGCCCTCAGTCATGAGGGATGGCCGCTGAAACATCTGCACGTAAGCATCCATCATTTGACGACCCCGCACCACCTGAAGCTCCAGTGTTCCACTGAATGAAAAAGCACCCCAGACCATGATGGACCCCCCCAAAGGTTATTGCGCTGCAGTCGGCACCAGTAAGGGCCTTAATTTGGGTGGAAGACCGCCCTGTCTTGATGGACAGCCATTCGGATCCTCAGGCTCAGCGCAGGTGTGATTTACCACTTGGCTTTTCTGTTCCATAATGCTCAGAATCTTTCAAAAAAAATTAGAATGCCTGTCCTACTGCGCCCAACCTCAGCGGCAATAGCATGCTGCGAGAGGCCTTGCTTATGCAGCTCGACAATCCGAACACGTTCAAAAATAGAACTCTTCTTAGCTTTAGCCATCAGGAGGGCATGACAGTGAATGCCTGACAGAAAATGAAAATTTTGGCATTTATAGCCTGTGGTCTTAAACTTTTGATCAGCTGATAAACCACCTCTTTGTTGTTGTTTTTTTTGTTTAAATTAAAAGTTCCAAATGTTTTTTGTCTCACTCCCCCTTCTTGCTTTTGCATGTTGTAGCTCTACTTAAAACCTCATTAAGATCCAAATGTGCAAAATGATCTTAAGATTTTGATCAGGTCTGTATTTGTTGTTTTTCCCCTTCAAGTGTACTGAATTTCATGGGCAATAAAGTAGGTACTGTTGTGCTGAGAGTGGAGGTGATGCTTGCAGTGTGCTGGCAGCTTACACTTCCTCTCCCATGCAGCTCTTGGTGGAGCTGCTAGAATCTTCAGGTGTCACGTCCTGATTGTGACTCAACTGCAAAAACAGCAAAAACAAAGCTACCGATGCTCTTTACTTTTATTAATCATTTTAATCAAACCCACTTTTGACTCCGCCTCTTTGAAGTTGGTGCCAGGATTGAGGAACTTCATGAACCTGTGGAGTCATCAGCGACACTGCCATTATTAGCCAGCCAATCAGATGAGAGACCATAATTTCACCTCTCACCTGAACAGACTGAGGTTTTTGTTGAGAGCAGAAGCCAGAGAGGCATCCAAACCCTCTGTCGAATCACTGAAACAACAATCCCAGCTAACACAACGAGTCTTTTTTGTCTCACTTCATTCACACGTCACTGCTTTCACCTGTCTGATTGGCTGTAAAGGAACTGTCCACTGATTTCCTCTGAGGTCTTAAGCTCACACTCTTGGCTCTGAAGCAACAGTGAGCGTGGATAAGAATGAAGAAACCAACTGTGACAGCTGTTCTATTAAACAATACCTGAGACTCATTGGTGGTAACAGCTTGAGGAGGTGCAATTTTCACATCAATGTAAGAAGCAGGAGGAGATGGACTTTCCACATTTGTGTAATTAGCTGGAGGAAGTGGGGACTGTGCTGGGGGCTTGATCGCAAGCTTGCAGGCTGGCGTAGTTAAGATGCCACCTGAAAACCTGAAAGACTGTAGGTCCAGCTTACTGCTGTCAGCTGACTCATGGTTGTAAACAGCAAACTTCCTGGCCACGAGTTCATCATTCACACAAATCTGAAATAAAGAAACAACAAAATGTAATAAGACTCTGAAACATGTGACTAATCCAGCCTGGTCAGCATAGCTTAAAGGAAAACTGCACTTTTTTGGGGGAATTTTGCCCATCATCCACAATCTTCATGCGAGACATCAACATAGCTCATTACTGCACATAATGGGAAACACTTATTCCGCCTATAAAACCTTCTGAAAAAGACTAAAAAGCAGCAACAATGCTCCATTTCCATATGTGACGTTCACATTAACCAAGCTACAGCGACATTGTTATTAACATTGTTACACTGACCAAACTACGTCACTTCGGCACACCACACTGGCTAGCTACTAGCCGGCTAGCTTCACCACACACTTGCCCGCACTTTTGTTTCTATGTTGCTATGAGAAATCAATGTGCCTAGAAAGAATGTTACATACGGCGAAATACTGTACGTATTACATGTTATCATGTATGTACCTGTTACCACATGGTCACAGCATGTATATAAAACCAGAAAACCTTGGAGGATTTTGGAGGGGTTTTAATAGCAGACATTGTAGGTGACACACAGTACGTGTGTCCCATTATGTGCAGTAATGAGCTGTCTATTTTTATATCTTTATAACACACAGAAGAGAAAGACATGTTCATATCTCACATAAGGATTGTGGATGATGGGCAAATTTTTCTTTTTTTAAAGTGCAGTTTTCCTTTAAATTAGAGGTCACCTTTGAGGTGATTTACTGTCCCCAAGTTGATGGGAGTAAATATACATGCTTTCACTGCATTCTGCTGAAAAAAAACCCCACCAGGCTCTTCATGTGTGCGAGTGCACACTAAATTAAATGTAATGAGCGCAGAGATTATTAAACCTTGACGTCCTTGATGGTCACGTAGAGCTCGATGGCGGTCGAATCGGACTCGTACTCCAGCAACATGGCCTCCGTCTGACTGGATGCTTTAAAATGTTTGCATCAATGTTAAACGAGAACACGTCACAGATCAACCTTGACAAACCTTTGATCAGGTTGCACACGTAGAACGTCGCCGAGCTGTCCCACCTACTGGCCGTGCTGCAAAAGAAAAATGACATGTCCATCACGAAGACAAAATGTGGTGCAGGGTACTTGTGAGGACCAGCGTGTCTTACACCAGCTTTGCCTTCTCACAGAAGGACACATGCAGCGTTGTTGGCTTGATCCTGGCCAGGTGGAATCTTCTCATCCAGAAAGGTAGCTGGAGGAAGTTCTCTTCGGCCAACCGAATCCTCAAACAAGAAAACAGTTAGACAGACACTCTACTCACACACATAAGAGGATAACCAGAGGAACAACTCTCCATGAAGACCTTGAAGGACATTTCTTCTTTGCTCACAGAACTTCAGCTAGTTATTTGTGTGCGACCTGTATTATTATTACACTATATAAAGACCTCAGTCTTACTGCCTGAAGGCGACAACAAGCAGCTCTCCGTGGTCTACCAGGTAACAACGAGCATGACAAGTCACTGAGTCCGAGATGATGGCCTCCAGCAGGGCCCGACACCACATCTTCATCTGGGACCAGTACACCACGCAGACCTTAGAGGAGAACACACAGCCCCTCTGTAACACACAAGCATGGAGCTTGTCCTCAGCTGGATGAGTGACACTTGCCTGTCCCACCCTCAAGGTGGAGGGCGTCACTGTACACACGCCCCTGGTGACGTCACTGTAGAAGAGATTCATCTGAGCAAACAGCTCTTCGTACTGCTCTTTGCTAACAGCTACCACGCTGCCACCACCGCCTCCCACCAGCTGAGCCCAGAGGCATGATGGGTCCACAACCTGCCCCGGGCGGGGGGCGGGTCAAATGTAATGTTGAAAAAGCATGAATTACCACCATCATATACTGTTAGAAAACCATTACATGCGCACATATTTAGGGAGTTGATAACAAAAATCAGCCTTTATTTTTCTGGTTCTAACACATTACAGCAATTAATACAGTTATTAAAAGTGCGCCCAATGTCTTAACGATTTTATTTAGGTTATATCAACTTATGACATACATTAAAAGTAGATTACTGCTATAGTAGCAAAACATTTACAGTTGAGTAAATCTAGGGGATATTGTAAGTCAACGTTAATTATTTAGGGGCTACTCAATTGTAACTCAGTTAAACATTGTTGCTTTATCATCCATCCATTTTCTATGCCGCTTATGCTCACTAGGGGTATATGTTTAAGATTATAGGTAACCATTAAAGACGTCTGAAATGTGTAAACACACATCACCAAAGTCATTTTCTCGTTTATTTAAACAAATTTGGTTAGAAAGTGCAGCAGGTAACACAGCAAGGTGACTAAATTACCAATTACTGTAGCCCCATAACCTTGATGGGCCAAGCCTTTACCTACCTTCAAATTCAGCAATTTGGACATGATTTGTTGAGTTGTAGATCCTGGTTTAGCCTTGATACGTGCGGGAGAGTGAAAATAACAATAAATAACACATTAATGACTTAATACACGAACATGTTACCTTGCTAGCTAGTAGCTAAGCGCGATTTAACAAGATGGCTGCTAGTTAAAAGGATCAGCCAACAATTAGCCCGCGCCTTTCAAGCAGGTATCAAACCAGTAAACTTAATGTTCCATTACTTCGACGCGTTATGAATTTACTAGTATTAATTGCTGTGGCATTTATGATCCACCCTCTCTGTTTCATGTCTACTTTTAACAAAACAACGTACTGTAGCAGCTCTAACCGAAGAGAAACGTGCGCCACGCTGAGGACAAGCAGTTGTAATTGCGCAGGTGACCACTAGGAGCACTGTTGAATAAGAATCAGCTTTATTGGCAAAGTATGCTTGATTAGCTCTTACTGTAGTATACACAGAACCTTGATAAACCGGGACAATATCGGCATTTGTAACAGAAGACCGTATTTACATTTTAAAAAACAGAACTTTACATTCAAGTTATTTTGGGGGGGGGGCAACACTGACATGCTCAAAGTTGTAGAGTGACGGTCTGGGGGCAGAAAGTGTCTCTGTGCCAAGTTTTAGCGTACAGTGGTCTGTAGGGCCTACCTGAGGGCAGGAGTTTGTGCACGGAGTGTGAGGGGCCTGCAGTGATTTTGTCAACTCCTCAGTAAGAAAAGTAGGTATTGGATGTCCTAGAAGTCGCGCGATGGGTCATTGTTTATTTGCATATGATGTAAGTGATGCTGTAGGGAAAAAGCATAACCTCGTAGGAGAGACACAAAATTAGTAAAAACATCTTATGTTTAGAACGACAGATTAACTTGATTCTTAGTTTGTTAATTTAAAATTGGCCATCACAATTATTTCATTTTTATGAAGTAATATTTTATCTTGGTCACCGCCTCTCAGTCTAAACAGCGTAAAAATTACATCCACACTCGCCTCCAGCTTATCTTGTAGTTAGGACTACTTGTTTAACTTATCACACATCATTAGGATCATCATTATTGATTTATTGAACGATTAAAAAAAACATGTCGGTAACTATGAGCTCTCGATAAATTGACATTTACGTGTATGCGTGTCTGCTCCATCTGTTAGTCTGTCTGTGGTACACAGGCTAAATGACAAGAGGGTTCATTCTGCACGTGTCTGTGCACATTGGCCCCATCTGAAATGAACACAGAAGAGAGCGGGCATCTTCTCAGCTAGTCTATTAAGCCTCTTTGTTCCAGTAGTGGAGGCGGGGGCGACGTACATAGAGGGCGAGCAGTTAGCAAGCAGACAAGATTATGAATGAAGGCACAAATGTAACCGTTTCTAAGCCGGATGCCACAGTTCCAGTATGGATGTGAAGCAAAGCCTTCTTCCCGACAGTCAACGCTGACTGAGGCGTTTGATCGGCGGAGTAAATATTAAACGAAACATCGCATCGAAACACCACAAAATGGTGCGCGTTCAGTGTCGCTCGCTACATTGCAAAAGAAATGCAACCTTTCAATACGGTCAAAAAGCCAACAGTAAGAATTGCCTGGGCGATATCAGCAACATTGCATTTTAGCTCACTGTCTTGGCTCTTTTTATCCACCTATTGCGTTGCTGTGCGTAGTTCTTTTGACACCATGAGTAGGATTGGTCTGTGACGCCATGAGTGTTCAAATCGGTGGCTTCTGTGCCTCAGGTACACAATGCTTGAGTGTCAACTAGTGGCACAAATGTGACATGACAAAATGATCATTTAATAAACCAAATGATAATATGGTTTTACAAAAAGGTTGAAATTATCGATTATCGTCGATAAATTTTAGCACAGTTAACGACCAGCAAAATTTGTTATCGTGACAGGCCTACACATCATTCTCGAATCACACATTCTGACACACTGTAATTTAATGAAGACTAAGAAATATTTACGTTTCAGATCCACCCTGGTGGCATCGCGCCTCTACTATGCTCTGTGTGCCGCGGGAGCTGACAGCTTGTGACTGCTTGGGGCGGAGCTGATGTCTCAGCAGCACTGCTCCGCTCAGTGAGAACAGAAACTACAGATCAACACGATCTTCCACTTTTAGGTCCCCAACTACCAGAAAACTCTCCTACGACGGCAGAAAAAGTAGCTAGATTTGTCGCTAGTCACTTTAGAGAAAAGATGTCACCAGATTTAGCGACAAGTCGCCAAGTTGGCAACACTGACTAGGGGGCACTGTAACATGCTAGAAAATAAATGAAATGTATGCAGTACAGTATGTGCATCCGTTTATATATATATATACATACATATATATATATATATATACTTTATAACAATGGTAAAAGCATTTAAGTGTTAAGTCCTTCGATATATACTTTAGACATCCATCCATCTTCTATACCACTGTTCCTCTTTAGGGTCGTGGGGGCATCTCAGGTAAAATACCTCTAATGTATCTGACAATCAGCTCATTGATTTATTGTCTGATGGTGGGCCAGGGGGTCCACAAAATAACTTCATAACTTCATTCACAAATAGCCTCTTTGGACTTGTACAGCACAAATCTTAATAAGGATAGGACCAGTAACTGCTCTGTCACTCCCATTCAAAGTCAGTGACACAAAAAAGTGTGTGTTTGAAGAAATAGAAGAAGAAGAAATGTGTTGGAAGAAATGGCTGAGCACTGAAACATCGAACCCAGAATTTTAACTAGTGTCAACTTCCAGCCCCATTGGACTTGTGGAAGAAGTTGTGGATGTTCTGAGCGGTGGTCTGGCCCACGATGGTCTCCATGTCTGAGACCGCAGCGTTACAGAGCTGATGGATGCTGGAGAAGCGCTCAAGCAAAGCCAGAGCTTTGACCCGGCCCACCCCAGGAACCTGCTGCACCAGGGCCAGAACCAGCGGATCCAAAAGCCTAGATGAGCTCCTCCTCCTGAACGGGTTGTCCCTGCCATCCCCATGAACCTGCATTAGAAAGAACCTTTTCTGTGACCTCCAAAGGACAAAGATGGACCTGGAGCTTGGACAGCATCAACATGACTTTGTCGTTACCATTTGAACAATGAACTGGGAGGCCTCAGTCTGGCCGCTGACTGGCAGCAGCATCAGTCCCAGCTCAAAGACAACAAACTTCTGGACAGAGGAGAAGTACTGCTCTCCCAGGCGAGTGTTTTCCACCAGGACAAGCTCCTGGAAGCTGCTGCAGGCCTTCACAGCCACCAAGGAGAGACCCATTCAAGAGGGTAAAAACACAACAGCTAATTTTTTTTATTAAACTCACATTCCTGTAGCGGACCAACTTCCTCTTGTAGGCGGAGCCTACTATGATGTCACACTCGGACAGGTAAAGGATGGAGCTCTTGTTAGGAAGGAGGAAGTCTGCCACGCCGAGCTCATTCTCGAAGAGGACTTTCACACCTCCACCTTCAGCAAAAATAAATTTGGAATGTCAAGATTGAGAGACACTATAATGACTCATTTTATGCAGTGGCTGACAAGGTCAAACAAAGCAATGTTCAAACTCTCCAAAATCAAGCACAAACACCATGAAACACATGCGACAGGAAAATGACACAAATCAAAAAAGCATAAACAGTGCAAGATAACAAAAAGCAAAAGAAAAATCCTGCAAATGGCAAATACAGACATATCCCTCAGATTAGGTGCCTGTGGTATCCTGGCAAACTTCCGTTATGGTTTGTCAACTTGCAGCATTTCTCACATGCAGTTGTTTTGGGGGTTTGTGTCTGTTTTTGGAATTTGCAGCATTTATGTGATTGCATCATATTTAATATGTAGCATTTCCCCGTTGCCTGCCTTTTATGGTGTTTATGTGCCTTTGCTTTGGGATTAGTTCTGTGTTGAGAGTTTGGTCGTTGCTGCACGTCACCGTAATTTGACAACTTTAAACATCAAGACAAGCGACAAGCCAAATGTAAAGACATACAGTATTAGCAAAAACACACCAGAAGACTTTATCATCTAATACATCATACGATATAAAACGTGCGACGGCAAACAATACAGATGATATGTACACGGAGATTGTGTAGTTGTAAACCTTCACTTTGTTTACCCTTCAAGCTTTGGATGAGGAACGAGTCTCTCCATTTCTCGCTGGCTATGACATGCCCGTAAGAAGGAACACTCAAAGTTGCTTTTTTGTCTTCCATGACGCCGCCAAAGTGTGCCAGCGTCCCGCTCCGTCCAAACAACGACTAACTTACTTTTTTCGATAAGGTGAAAAGCGAACGTCAATTTCATGAATAAAGTTGAATTGCAAAGGCAAACGTTTGTTTTGCGGCGCCATGTCTTTTTATTTTGGCTTTAAAGTGACTACGCGCGCCATGTCGCCCCCTAGAGGATCGGAGAACAACACCACCCAGCTCCATCGTTCTTCAAGTAGTCATCCAACTTCTCAATGTGATTTTAAACAGGTAATTAATGCACAATTCCATCACAGATTTAACTTGTAAATCAAGACTTTGATTCTCAGAATATAGTTTGAGAAATAAACATTTTGGTTCATATACATTTGTATTTTTAACATTTTTGTATTTAGCTTTAATGAACTAGAGTTTTCTATGAAACAAGCGTGTTATTTCAACTGCATGTATGCACTTGCAGTAGCACTCCCGGGTGCATGTTTGCCTCACGACTTCTTCGAACGCGCCTGATGTTTCTTTTCTTAAATTATCTTTTTGTGTTAACTGTCGTCTCCCCGGGGTGTCCCTGAACGTCTCACGGTGAGTCGCGGCTATTTAACATTCAAGCCTGAACAGCCGCAGGTTGTTGCGCAAGCGCAGCCCATTGAGAGTGCATGAATGCGGAGAGGGGAGAGCACTGGGAGGATTGGGAAGAGGACTTGGAGGATTGGGAAGAGGACTGGGACTGTGCGGACCCGGGAAGGCGGACATGGACGGTCAGATGTGTTCCGGGCCGCGCCAGGGAAAGACCAAGGTCCCGGACCGTGTGACCCTGAAGAAGGAGATTGGACTGCTGAGTGCTTGCACTATCATCATAGGTGAACAACATGTAGAACACACTGTATACTAACAATGGAGGCTTGTCAAAACACTGTAGTTATCAGCAAAGTACAGCTGTTAGTGTCCAAACTTTTTCCACTGAGGGCCACATACTGAAAAATCAAACGCTGCGGGGACATTTTGCCATTTTTAATTTTGTAAACACGATAAAAACTAATCCATGTACATAAACAAGATATTAAAACAGCCTTGCATATCAGCTTTATGATATGTTTGGGGCAGTATTATCAGTGTTATTAATAGCATAATTTCAACTTGCTCTTACGGCTTTTTGCTCTTTTTCTCAACTTTTGCTGTTGGTTATAGTTTTCTTGTTTAATAGTTGTTGTTTTTTTTAAATGTGCAGCGTGTCAATAAAAAAAATAAGCTGATGCCCGCAAATGGCGTCCAGGCTGCACTTTGGACACCTCTGACAAATATGATAAAAATGTAGCGTTATAACAACGTACGGTATATAAGATAATGTAATAACGATGACAACGTTTAAGCTAACACTTTAGCGTTATCATAACAATGTAGAGTTATGATAATAATGTATATGATAATGTGGATTGGATTGATGATAACATCCATGTCAAAATGTTGCGTTGATGTGTGTTCTTGCACGTGACTTATTCCTCAGGATGTGCATGTGCATGTACACTAATAGCATATACTTGAAATAAACATAAAAAATAAATAAAATAATAGTAATAACTTGATGCCTGAGGCCGGAGCGGAGTAAACATTGTTTCCTGCACTGACATATAGTGCAGCTACAAAGGACATTTGACCTTTGAACTCAGCTCTCTTTGGTTTACAGTGTGTTTCAACAGTCAAAATGAGTAGGGTTCTTGGAGCTGACAGCGTGGGGAAGATCAGTAGTGTTCTTTGTACATGTCGCCGCTGTTCTGCTCCCAGAATCTTTTGTTTTTGTTCATTTCATTCTGCTTCCTGTGTGTCACACGCGAGAGGCGGGGCCAAACGAGGTGAGGGGGTCATGTCCCAAGTGGTTCAGTGTGGATCACTGATGTCCGCTTACGTAATGGCTGTCTGTGCCACTTGGCTGCTTCCCGCCCCGCGACTCTCAGTGCCCGTCCTGAATGCTTGTATGTTTAACGTATACTGGGGTAGTAGGTGGGAGGGGCCTGGCCTGAGTGATGGTGCTGTAACTCATTAGCTCATATAAGGAGTTCTTTGTGTGTGTGGTTAGGGGGGACTCCAGCAGATGATCTGTCTAATTACTATACAGGTTTGACCTCAGCTATCCCGGCCATTCTAGTTGTGATATCTTTCAAAATCAATAAAACATAAGGCAACCATCCTTCCTCTTCTTACTCCTCAGGGAACATCATTGGCTCAGGCATCTTCATCTCCCCCAAAGGTGTCCTGGAGCATTCGGGCTCGGTGGGCCTGGCCCTCCTTGTCTGGCTGCTGGGAGGATGCATCGCTGCCCTGGGCTCCTTATGCTACGCCGAACTGGGCGTCACTATCCCCAAGTCAGGCGGCGACTACGCCTACGTGACTGAAATATTTGGTGGTCTCATGGGGTGAGTCAGGAGGTTATGGCTACTCTTCTGACATGTTGTCTTTACTTAAAGGTCCAAGAAGTTTTATTGTGCACTTTTTACACATACGCTGTAACTCTGCACTTGTCCAGCGTAATGGATGCCATATATCACATACAACAACGTAACATTAATGAGTGGGGCAGAAAGACACAGACGTTAGCAACACTAGCATAGCTATGTGAGGCAAAGTGCTAACTTTGCACTCACATTTTCACAGCAGGTTAGCTTATTTGCTGAAGACAAACAAAATGATGAAACTCATAACCTCCCATCTCTATGTGACTGACGTATAGTCGGCAGAGCTACAGGCTGCATTTTAAGATGTGTGGCGAAGCCTGCTTTTTTATTACAAAGTGGTTGATGTATACACAAGCGAGCTCATCTAGCTAGGAGTAGCTTTTTCCTGCATGATGTCATGAAAAGCTTCAAAAGCGAACGTTTGTGTGCCTCTTCTTTCAAAAGTGGAGCAAACAAGTGATACGTGATGGAGATGATAGATATTTCTCATATTTGATGCTCCTAAACGATCTAGAGACACCTTTTACAGTCAGAACATCTTTAAAAAGTCACTTCTGCATGTACAACTGCTTCTACTTGTACTATTTTGCCCCTCTTGTGGATAACCACAATATTAAGAACAGCCCTGTTTGTAAAGGCAGTTTTAGCATTGGATGGTGTACCTTATGATGTGGCCACAACCTCGTATTATTATTGTTGCTGCTGCTGAGTGACACAGAGCACCGGCTCTGCACGTGTGGCAGGTTCCTGCTGCTGTGGAGCGCCGTGCTCATCATGTACCCCACCACACTGGCCGTCATCGCTCTCACCTTTTCCAGCTACGTCCTGCAGCCCGTCTTTCCCGAGTGTGCGCCTCCTTACGTGGCCACACGCATGCTGTCGGCCACCTGCCTCTGTGAGTGATGACACACACACACACACACACACACACGTGTCAAGTTACCATTTTTAACGTCACTTTGTGACAGTGCCACAGTGCCGTAGCTAGTTACCTGCATCCCCCCAACCCTCTTGTCTTTAATTCATGAAAAGTTACCAACAAAAGATTTTTTTTTTTTACCTCCATCTCTGTCGCTCACGTTTGTTCTTGGCATTGACTGCTGAAAGGTGAGCTTGGCCTCCTCGATGTATTGTGTGTGTGTGTGTGTGTGTTTGTGTGTTAGGGGGTGGGGAGTAGAGGGGGCTGATAAAAGGAGTAGGAAGCATTGTCACGTTTTGTTTGGCCCTTCGCAACGGAAACAATTTGTTTAGTCTGCTTGACAAGCCGTCTTTGTGCTGGAGAGCCAGGCCACCATGAGAGCACATGACATTGATGGATGAGCCCAAACTAGCCTGCATTCTTGAAACCATGGCAACCCACTCCCCAACGACACCACGAACGTGGGCAAAAGATGGAGCAATGCAGCAAAAGAAGGATAAAGGAGAAGAGCGGTGGTGCAGAGGAGGAACAACTGTAGCATAGAGGGATGAAGGACATAGCTGATGATGCTAATGATGATGCTAACGTGTTGTCAAAATGCTGTGTCTAGTGCTGCTGACGTGGGTGAACTGCTCCAGTGTACGCATGGCCACCCGGATCCAGGACATCTTCACCGTGGGCAAGCTGATGGCCCTGGGCCTCATCATTGTGGTGGGCCTGGTCCAGGTCTTCAACGGTAAAAGGTCCTCTTCTTCCTACTGGAGGCTAAACAGGGAGCTCACGTT
This sequence comes from Dunckerocampus dactyliophorus, assembly GCF_027744805.1. Classification (NCBI taxonomy): domain Eukaryota; kingdom Metazoa; phylum Chordata; class Actinopteri; order Syngnathiformes; family Syngnathidae; genus Dunckerocampus; species Dunckerocampus dactyliophorus. Next base: position 25,163,676 of record NC_072823.1, on the reverse strand, counting down.
GTCATTCTTCTTCTCCACCTTTGCAGGGAACTTTGAGGCGCTGAACCCACAGGTGGTTTTCTCCCTGGACAGGACCCCCTCCGTGGGTCAGATGGCTCTGGCCTTCCTGCAGGCCTCCTTCGCCTTCAGCGGCTGGAACTTCCTCAACTACGTGACAGAGGAGGTGGTGGAGCCCAGAAGGTGAGTGCTGGTGTTCTCAACAACTCCTCCATCATTCTTCTTCTTCTACTTTGGGCTTGTTCCATTAGGGGTCGCCATAGAGGACCACGTGTTTCCACGTCATGTTTCATTGTCCCCCCTCCTTCAGGAATCTACCTCGCGCCATCTACATCTCCATCCCTCTGGTGACTTTGGTGTACACGCTGACCAACCTGGCCTACTTCTCGTCCATGTCTCCTGAGGAACTGCTCTCCTCCAATGCTGTGGCTGTGGTGAGTCTTCTCAGCGGACAAGCAACAAGGTCGCTAAGAGACTGACTTTTCGACTCTTTCATTCAGACATTTGGTGAGAAGCTGCTGGGAATGTTCTCCGTCGTCATGCCCATCTCCGTGGCTCTGTCCACCTTCGGAGGCATCAACGGCTACCTGTTCACTTCCTCCAGGTGAGCGCTGCTTCTCCTCTCTGCTTCCTCCTCATGTGTTCGCTGATGACCGTTCTGCCTTACAGGTTGTGTTTCTCCGGCGCCAGGGAGGGTCATCTCCCCAGCCTCCTGGCCATGATCCACGTCAAAAAGTGCACACCTATCCCCGCCCTGCTGGTCTGCGTACGTCCAAGCTCGTCGCCATTACATGCTTTACTTCCTGTCTTTTGCTGTGCTTATCTTAAAGTTCCCATACTGTAGTATTTTTCACCAATTTAAAATAAGTCTCAGAGGTTCCGCAATAAAATCTTGCCTTGATGCTGGAATTTAAACAGTTTAAAAGCGCTTTTAGTAAGTCCCACTGGGAACGCGCCGCTTTTTGTGTCTGTAGCTTTAATGCTAATGAGCTGTGTTTGTCCATGCTATGTCTGCAAGAAGCACTATTGTGTACTTCTTCCACTTTTGACAAATACACTGTAACTCTGTGCTAAGATTACATCTTTTAACTTGCAACTTGCAACTCCCACATCTGTGGTTGGCAGAGCTGTGGGCTTCATATTAGGATGTGTAGCCAAGGTTTTTTTTTTTTTTTTACAAAGTGGTGGGTCAGACGCGGTATGATGTCCCTGAAGATGGGGGTTTTTCCCTCATGACATCATGAAGATGCCTCTTCTTGAGCTAACGAGTGAAGAAGATCGTAGATTTTTCTCACGTTGGGTTCTCAAAAACAGGCTTGAGCAACTCATATTACTTTTGTGGAATAGGGGACCTTTAATGATACTAAACGAGTGCGTGTTGCAGTGCACGGCAGCCACGGTGATCCTTTGCATCGGCGAGACGCACAACCTTATCAACTACGTGTCCTTCATCAACTACCTGTCATACGGCGTCACCATCGCGGGCCTGCTCTTCTACCGCTGGAGGAAACCCGCTCTGTATCGGCCCATCAAGGTACAGACTTCCCCACCGATTTCCCACCGGGACTCGTCAGTCGCGTCATGTGACTCTTCTGCTTTGTTGCAGGTCAGGCTGCTGGTACCCGTGTGCTACCTGATGTTCTGGGCGCTGCTGCTGGGTTTCAGTCTCTACTCGGAACCGCTGGTGTGTGGCGTGGGCCTGGTCATTATGCTCACCGGTGTGCCCGTCTACTTCTTGGGGGTCCACTGGAAAAGGAAACCAAAGTGTGTCGATAAGTTAATTGGTGAGTCTTCACACGTTCCACATCGCCATGAAAACATTCTCCTTACTGCTGCTGCTGTCGTGCAGAGACCGTGACCTACGTGGGCCAGAGGCTGTGTTTTGTGGTCTTTCCTCAGTTTGACCCCATCGAGGTGGTCGACCCTTCAGAGTGGACTGAGCCATCCGACAGGAGCAGTTTGTCTGCTAGCTCTTAAAAGTCAAACTGGGCACATCTTTGGTTATGTTCTGTTCACTTCTGCTGTGAGAGAATCCTGTGTGGCCTTTGACATTTTTGGACTTGTGAACAGGACGCACTGACTTTTTTTTTCTTCTCAAAAGTGCTTGACTACAACTTGTTAGTGTCACCACTGTCTCCTCTGCAGCATCCAACAAGCATAAAAACATCACTTCCTCTTAAGCCAGTAATATTTGCTAAGTATTTGTAGGCTAAGGTAGCCTGCTAAGTTAGGCAAAATGTATTTGACATGTTGCTCACTAACTGACTGACTAGTTTAGACTGTAGGACATGTTTTAAAAAAAGTGCCTTTTCTATGACATGCAACCTGTAAATATTTGACAAGCACTTTGGTCCTCGGTGGTCCAACTCATCACCAGTCAGAACCAAGTAGGACTGTGTTTTGAAAGTAATTTCTTCATCTAAAGAGCTAAAGATGGTCGTTTTACATTTTGGTGTCTTCATGTTTCCTTTTTCACTGTAAATTATTTGTAAAGTTTTCACAGAGGAGTGTATTTAGAGAGGATCTTTGCTGAAAGTAACTATAGCAGCACAATAAATAAATAATGGCGTTTCATTCATGTTTTTAAAGTTGTAAAGACTACAACTGATCAGATAAAAGAGCTATTTGTTTTCACTGTACTGTAGCTCGTCGTATAGCCGTCTCTATGTAGTGTGGATCTACACTCAGGCCCGATGACGTCACATAATCAGGAAGTACACCAGCAAGCTTCACATTGCATGACGAGTGCATGGACGAATTTTTAGCCGCCCTCGGCGGTAATTTTGCATTTTTTCATGTCGGTGAGTTTACATGGATTTAATGTAACACTCTGAAAGTATTAATTTTCATAATGTTTGTATTTGGATTCTCCTCGTGTCAATATTTTGCTAGTAGAGCAGCTAAAATGTTAGCATCAAACCAAACTGAGCTGCCTGAGCAGCCGGATACTGGACTCGGCTCAGAAAAGTTGATGTTTTCGTCTTGTTCCGGTGTCAAATGGAGTGATGCGTATAGAGCGACAAGCTCATTGATTCAATCTTTTTACAAAGCTGTATCATGATGCAGTTACTTCAGTGATCAGTTGGATTAGTTTCATGACATTTAAGTCTGTATAATTAAAAGTTTTTTTAGTATAATTTAATGACCTGTATCTCTATATAGATTACATACAAACATATACATTTTTTATATTGTTATGTTTGCTGTTGTTAGCGATAGCGATCAAACGTTTGCCTATTCTTTAATTTTATGTTTTGGTGAATTCCCCCTGATGAGCTGCACTGCATTCATGACATTAAATTACCTGATTTTTGTATTGGTGGTCTGAACAGGAGATGATGTGTTGCTGTAATAGGATTAATTAACCCGCCCTGATGGCGGACAGGCTGAGCTTCAGAAATATCATCGCCTTGGCCCCCATGGTCCGGGTGGGCACGCTGCCCATGAGGTTGCTGGCGCTGGACTATGGAGCTGATTTGGTCTACAGCGAGGTCAGGATGGAGACGACAGAGTTGAGAGGTCAAAGTTGAGAGGTCCGTAAGGGATGAACGTTGACTTTGTCTTCCAGGAGCTGATTGACATCAAGATGGCTCAGTGTCAGAGGGTGGAGAACGGTGAGGGCACACATGATGACAATACTAATAATAACAATAAGTGGTAGTAATGGTGGTGCAGAAGGAAGTGTGCATGATGTTGGCGTGCGTGCTCGTCAGATGTCTTGCAGACGGTGGATTTTGTGGCTCCGGATGACCGCGTGATGTTCCGGACTTGTGAGAAGGAGAAGCACCGAGTGATCTTTCAGATGGTGAGATGGGAAGCGTGTGTGTCTTCTACATTCAACCGCATCATCTTTTGGTTCTGTTGCAGGGGACCGCTGACCCGGACCGGGCGCTCGCTGTGGCCCGACTTGTGTGAGTTTTACTAAATAGTGCGCATGTATGCTGTACTGTACGACAGCGCTCGTGGGACAAGTCAGTAAACTTGAAGCGTGTTTGTGTTGCAGGGAAAAAGATGTGGCCGGCATTGACGTCAACATGGGTTGTCCTAAGGAATACTCCACAAAGGTCAGTGTCCCCTCCGTGGCCTACCTGTCACTGACCTTTGATCTCTAGCTGACCTGTGACCTGTGCTGCAGGGCGGGATGGGCGCGGCTCTGCTGTCTGATCCTGACAAGATCAAGGCTGTGAGTGGATATCAAATACACGTCTTGATGGCTTTCAATATCCAATTGCATGTGCAACGACATTCCTTGTAGATCCTCGGGAAGCTTGTCTCAGGAGTTTCTGTGCCTGTGACGTGTAAGATCCGAATCCTGCCTTCGGTAAGACGAAAACCCTTCGCAATGTTTGTTGTTGTCTTCTTCACGTGTTGTCTTGTGTGTGTGTGTGTGTGTGTGTGTGTGTGTGTATACGCTTCCAGCTGGAGGATACGCTTTCTCTGGTGCGGCGGATCGAGAAGACGGGCGTTGCTGCTATCGCCGTCCATGGCAGGTGAGCTGTCTCTGTTGCTATGGCAACACTGATTGCGCTTTTGGACAGAGTGGGGAACAAACGCGGATGATTGTGGGAATGGGAATGTTGGCAAACGTTAGCAACACTAGTGTAGCTATGTCAGCTACAGTGCTAACATTACACTCACATTTTAACGGCAACATCATGCTAGGTAGAAGAAAAAACAAATGATCAAACTTACAGCTCCAACGTCTGTAGTTGGTAGAGCTCCGGACGTCATTTTAAGATGTGTAGCGAAGATTTTCTCACATTTGATGCTCATAAACAGGCTCTTGGGAGACACATCACTGTTCTAACATGATGAAAGAGTCGGTTTTGCATAATAGAGGATTTTTGAGCCAACTTTCCGCGTGTGGTTGTCTTGGCGACTGTGCAGGTTTAAGGAGGAGCGCCCCAGACACCCGGTCCACTGCGACTACATCCACGCCGTGGCTCGGGCTGTTTCTATCCCCGTCATCGCCAAGTAAGACGAACCCCTCGCCGTACTTCCCTCTCCTCGGTACACCTCACCTGTTTGATGATGGTGGTCTCATGCAGCGGGGGTTCTCTGGACCTGGTGAAGACCCATGCCGACATCGAGGCCTTCAGGGAGGCAACGGGGGCCTCGTCGGTTATGTTGGCTCGCGCCGCCATGTGGAATCCGTCGGTGTTTAGCAGTGGGGGGCTACGGTCTGTGGAGGAAGTCATGGATGAGTACCTCAAATATGTGCGTGAGCGGCTACGCTAAAGATGACGTCATGTCCCGTCACCATGACAACATCTGTGTGGTTGCAGGCCCTCCGCTATGACAACCATGCCTTCAACACCAAGTACTGCCTGTGCCAGATGCTACGGGACAAAGTGGAGTCTGTCTTGGGCAAGAAGGTGCATGCGGCCCAAACCAATGCTGAGCTCAGGTAACACACTCAAATGACACAGACGGATAGATACACACGCTACAAGGACAAAAGCATGGGGACAATGAAAAAAATCAATTAGAGGTCCCAGTGGACCATAAAGGCATGCTTGGATGAGTTTGTCCTCACAAATGGACAAAAACGTCCACAAACATACTTTACAATCTTGTCAAAAGTCTCCCCAGAATAGTGGGAGCGATCATATCGGCAAAACCTCCACATTTACTTCACTGTCTGCTTCCTGGGGCACAAGGGATCACTTCCTGTCGGTGTTGTAATACTTTTGCCTTTATAGTACAATCGTCCCTCATTTACTGTATCTCGATCAATTGATTCCAGACTTGATTGCGATCAGTGAATTTCCGTAAAGTAGGATTTTATATTCATAAATTGAATATTTCCGTAGTTATGGCATAGAAACCTGTTTACGATCTACTAAATATGTTTCTTAACATTACTAGAGACCTACGACATGAAATAACATCCCTATAGTCACCTTTACATTTGTATTACCCAATATTGTAGATATAATCAGAGAAAATAAGACATATTACTCAAATAAGACTACAAAGTTAGCGGTTCCTTATTTTTTACTTCCTGCGGTGGCTATTGTCTCATCAGTGTATTGTAATGGCGGAAATGGCTTTACGCTGGAATTACCCAATATAGTAGATGTAGACATAATAAGAGTAAATAAGCCATTTAAGACGTAAATAAAGCTCTGGTTTGTGTGTATCACGGTAATGTGCTCCCTAGCGGACCTTAGTGGCAGGTGGACAGATGTGTAGAGGACAGGAAGTGATGTCAGAGGTTCAGAGTTGAGTTTTAGGTTGTCGTGGTTACGGCCCCAACAGTAACCCGTGTTATTATTATGATTACTGTTATTATTGTGCTTGTTGTGAGGTAAGTTAAACCTGCAATAAATGCCTGTTCTGACAATCACATCTAGGCTACATTCACAATTAGAATGCTTCTTCTGCCTTGTGTTTGTATTTTAGTTCATTTAGCCATTTTTATGCTTGAAAATGAATTTAGGCCAAGAATAAGTTCAATTTGCTTACTGTAAATATGCATTTTTTTTTTACTAATAATTGGCTGTATTCAACAACGAAACAGCGATCATTTATGAATGAATTAATGAATAGAGCGAGGGCGCGATGTTCGAACCGCGACGTAACGAGGGATGACTGTATAGCTGCATGGAAGATGGCTTCTATGGCAGTGTTTGTGTGTGTGTTGCATTGCAGCGAGGCGTACGGCCTGCACGACTTCTACAAGCAGACGCAGGAGCAGCTGCAGGCGAGGCGGGACGCCAAGCAGGGGGACGCCCATCTGGAGTGCTTAATCATGGACGGTGACGTCACCACGATGGCAATCAAGTTTGAACGGTACATTTGGGATCCTCCCCGTTTGTCTGCGGTGAAATGTCTGATGTCTTTTTGGTGCTGGTTTGAGGCAGGCGGGAATATTCGCCTCAGATCACGCCCAAGATGCTCCTTCTGGAGTGGAGCCGAAGGGAGAAGTTGGACCAGCCACGGTATCAGACGGTAAAAAGAGGCAAAAGAAGTTCAAAATGTCTCCCTTTTTGTCCCTGAATGTGTTTGTGCCGCCTCCAGCTGCAACGTCCGCAGGACCGAGCCTTCCAGTCCACTGTCACCGTAGACAACAGGAAGTACCGACCTTCTCTTTGGTCAGTCAGGTTAAAAAAAAAAAAAAAGTTAGTTTACATCATTTTCATGTCCTCATGTGTTACCGTCTCCGTCCTCTTCCAGGGAGAAGTCAAAGAAGCTCGCCGAGCAGGCGGCCGCCGTTGTTTGCCTGAGAACTCTCGGGATTCCGGAGGGCCGCATCGGCGAGGGAAACGGTGGGCTGGTGTGCAAGAGGAAGCGGGAGGAGAAGGTGCACGGCAGCGAAGAGGACGAGCGGAGGAAGAAACAACAGGTGGAAGATGGAGGGAGCAAGGTGGTGGAAGCCGCGGCGGCGAATGGTCAAGTTTGTGAAGACATTACAGACAGAACACTTGTGTGACCTTATGGAGTAAATGAATTTTTTTTTTTGTTTTGAAAAACCCATCTTTTACTTCCCGCATGTTGACTGGTTACTCCTGGGATCCTCTTCACAATGTGGCTTTGCGGCCAACAGAGGGCAGCATTCACTGTCAGGACGATTTACTTATTTAATTAAGACATTTTGTTTGTGCCTAAGAGAGAGACACTTCCATTCTGTTCTCATTGAACATTGAACAATCTTTTGTTTCATGCATGTGTCCCTTTGTCGGAGCAGTGACTGTGGAGCCCTAAAACACTTCATGGATGGATTTTTTGTCATTATTTTCAGGGTGCATGTTTGTACTTTTAAATCCTCTGATTGTGTTCTTAGTTTGTAATTTGGAATGCAGGCCTTGCTCTTTACTTCAATGCAGCCATTAGCACACGAGGCTAATGGGCTAATATTTACAATAAATGTATGAATGTGAGTGTCAATGGTTGTTTGTCTATATGTGCCCTGCGATTGGCTGGCGACCAGTCCAGGGTGTACCCCGCCTGTCGCCCGAAGTCAGCTGGGATAGGCTCCAGCATACCCCGTGACCCTAATAAGGAGAAGTGATATAGAAAATGGATGGATGGATGGTATTCCTGCTCAAGCAGAGATTTTGATGGCCCAGGAATCAGCCCATTCAGGCTGCAGCATCTAACTTGTCTTCTTGCCAACATACACAAAGGACACTTACATGCTTTTGGTTGTGCTGAGTGTACCTGTGCAAAAGGCAATGATAAGGCCTCATAAGAACACTGAATGCAAAAGGGCGTAACACACAAACCATTCAGATTGGCACCGGCATTCGAATATACATACAAATCATATTTTACAATTAAATTATTGTTTAAATGTAATTAAAATGTGCTTTGTTTACATTTTGGTTTATATATTTTTTATATTTACACCGGATACACATTAAAAATTGCGATACTTACTTTTCAAACAAAAAATAACTGTTTTTTTTTTTTTTTTTACATATATTTGGTTATATATTATAGTACATTATATTAAAAAAGAACAAACAGGCTACCACCAATTAGTGTCCTAAACCCACTTGAATTGGCTGCTGGACACACTAGGACTTAATCAGCTGAGGGAGGGTGTCTGGTTGTACTAAAATACACAAATATTACACAAAACACATAAAAAACCCATCACTGTTCTCTTACTTGATTGTACCAATAACCCTAAAGCCTGAAGTTTACAACCTAACTCTTATAATTTAACTCTGATAATTACTTACAAGCCTTAATGTAATCTTTAACTTATTTTAATAATCACCCTAACCCTTATTTAAATGTTTACCTTCATTTTACCCAACAATAAACGATTTGTAATGCTGGATATCTTGGCTTACTTCTATCTTTCTTTTGCACACATAACAACAGATAATGACAATAACATCGATGTTGTTAATAAGTGATTTTAATAATTAATAAGTGAGTGTAACAACAGAAATAGCACGTCAGCCTTTTGCATTTTGTCACATTTGCTTCTGTTCACTCAGGTGTGATACCGCACTTCTACGCTGAAGTAGAACACTCCCCCTTGTGGCTAAACAGTGCAATGACACCCTTTTGCTGTTAATGTACGTGTGTGCAGCATTCGTGAGAACAGTACCTTGCATTTTATAATGCTAATAAATCTTAAATTCACACCAAAACTTTCCTTATGTTTGCTTATGTTATTTTTGCTCATGCAATTTCCAAATACATAATTAATATATTTTATATCATTCTTTGTAAACAATAGGAAAGTAAAATCGTAGCACATTAAATAAGCTAAGCATTAAACGATAACTAACATACATTGGAGCTAATCGATTAATCATGCATTATTTATATGAATTATTTTTTATGAACACAGTTTCTAAATGTAGGCACGGGGACCATAAATGAGGAGAAAGTTAGGACAAGACCAAGGGGGCCCTTGGGGATCTCCTAACAAGATACAAGGAGAGGGCCAGCAACGCGCTCTAGAGTTGTTTTTTACATGTGCGAACTCATAATCTGCCACGGGACCTGCTCCTAAAATTTGACTCACTGGCGCTACTGCATGGTCATAGGTGGTATTGCACAAAAAATCGGGTCCAGTCACTCCAAATGGCCATTTTTTTTTAACAGCAGATCCCAGAACAGTAAAATAATGCGTCCATCATGTGTTTTCACCATTTGCGGTCTAGGAACAAATAACAAAATTAAAAAAAACAAAAACAACTAATAGTGGATGCACCCATAAAATGCCCTACAACAAAAATAGGCATTATAGGGCATTTTATGGATGCGTCCGTTATTCGCTGTACAGCATTCAGAATTTAAATTGCAATTTTTTTTCTGGTGACTTATAATATAAAGTGGTTTGATGGCACTATGTGCAGAGGAAAAAGGGTGCTGCAGCGGTGAATCCAGCAGAGGGGGCTGTCTCACAAGTCAATTTACTTAACATTTTTCAGCAGGAAGATGCTTTAAAACAAGTTTGAGAGGCATATTATGAAATTGAGAGGATCAAACCGCTTTCTATTTAAAGTCACCAGAAAAAAAATTGCAATTAATATTCTGAATGCTGTACAGCAAATAACGGACGCATCCATAAAATGCCCTAAAATGCCCATTTTTGATACTTTAAACCTTATGATATGCCTCTCACCTTTATTAAACATATTTAAAAATTAGTTTTACACATTAAAAAACAATGACATGCATCCAGTATATAGGATTGTATATGCAAAACGTTACGAATTGACTTGTGAGACAGTGTACTCCGCTGGATTCATCTCTGCAGCACTTTCTCCCTGGCCCGCAGACTGTGACAGAACTTTCTGTTTAGGTTACCATTAAAAAAATTTGAAAAAATGTACAAAAAAATGTACAAAAATTTAAAGTAATGAAAATAAATTCGAGAAGATGCAGGGATCTACTTGTAATTATATATAATTAAAATATAAAATACGAAAAGGCTATCAACAGTATCCAAGATCACGTTCAAGTTTTAGTGCACTTAATCAGTGGTCCCCAACCTTTTTTGAGCCACGGACCGGCTTGTGTTCCCACAAATCTCCCGCGGACCATGGGGGGAAATGGTGGGGTTGGGGTTTGTACATTATAGCGATCTAATTTATTTTATCCCTGGAGTTTTTCCAGAGTGATTATTACATGGCTGTTTGACGTGTGTGGTAAAAGGCCATGTGCTAGCATGAATTAACTTGAGACAAATGTGCACATTAGCACTCAATAAGTCATCAGAACTTACCTTTATGCATTCCCACATAGTATCAGCATTTGACACCAAATATGAGGTGCAAGAAAAATAATAAAAATACAGTAGTAGTCTCTCTGTGCGGCGAGAGAAAGTTAGCACACGCACAACGGACATGCGTCAAGTGAGACGGATGTAACAGAGAATCCGGCCACATTTCAAAATAATACGTCATGGAAATAATTTTTTCTTTCTGTGCGGCCCGGTATCAAATGACCCGCGGCCCGGGGATCACTGCACTAAATGTGCATATTAAAAAAACAATTTTGGTTTTGAATACACTGCGCCAATAGAAACAAATGTATACTGACTAGTGTTATACTGAATATGAATTGACACGAAATGTGATCCTTAATTTGAATAATATATGAAGTAAAGTGTAAAAACAAATGAGACAAAAACACTTTCAGAGTTGAGGGTACTTTAATGGATGATCACCAGGCTGGCTTCCTTTTACAAGGACTGAATCTGCAGCACTTCTACTTGTACCAGAGAGAAAGAGACAAGTTGAAATATCTGAAGAGGGTTGTTATAAGTTGCCAAACAAACGTTAAACAAAGTTAGTTATACAGCGTCAGCTCGGTAACGACGTAAACAAACAGAAGCACAGCCCAGAAGAAGAGAAGGTTGTTTTTTTTCCACAAGTAAGCGTTTGTCAGACCTTTAAAATAGCATCAAAGTTGCGTAGTAGTACTTCCATGTTAAACAATTACATTCAGGATTCTAACTAAATAAGTCACATGCAGAAGGATTAGATGATGTTTTTGTGCATGAAAAACTGCGCTTGTTGTTGTTGTTGTTGTTGTTGTTGTTGATATGTACAAGTGTGTGCACGGTACATTCATGTACGTGTTTGGACTCTGCATGTGTGTTCAAGTCATATTCAGGAAAGGTTGCAGCCGAAGTCAGGCATTGGTTCTGTCCGCCAAAAACCCGACTTGGCTCGTTAGAACAGTTGCACTAAGTCCATTTCTATCGATCCTTGTTTGTGTCTTGTCTACGCTTTCAATCCAACAGCATTTACATTCACAAAAATACTTCACATCTCGGCCCGACTCTTCACTCACAGCCGGACTATTTTACTTCAGCTAACTTGAAACTTTGACGCTTTTTCAAGGAAGTTGTTTGCTGCATTCCAGAAAACTGGAACATTTCAGACCGTCGACAAGGAAACGGGAGACGGAACACCTCCTTGTGAAATCTAGGCACTGAGAGGTTTCCATCACACAACACTGACGGTACTACAGTGGAACCCGCTCATCTCGACGCCCCTCGGACTAGCTGACTGACATCAAAATAAGCAGTTGTTGACATACAGTAGCGGAACTCCAAAGCAAAACTAACCATTTACTTGTGTTTGTCCAGAGACATAAGGACAATGGGCAATAATAAAGGATTATTTTTTAACCTACGGCAGTTTGTTGACATGGTTTCCCTCCATTTGTGCATATTTGTATTTTGATTCTTCACTTTTCATATGATACTGTAGCGACAGGAGTATTGTGTATGGGTCCAAGCTGTGGTTCAGGGGTTGGGCTATGCGGGGCAGTGGCGTTTGCTTGCAAGTTTGAGCCAGAACAGCAGAGAAGAAGAAGAGCTGGCGAGCCATATTGGTCACTTTGGAAGTGTGGCGTGCGTCTTGCCGGTATACCCTGCTGTGACACCAACAAAAGGCTGATATGTGCTTCATCCTCATTTCACCCATGTTACAATAGTTTATAGTCTTATCTAACAGAAGTACTGTGCTATTTTTTTGTATGGGTTGACTACAATGACAATAAAGTTATGGTACACGCGCAAATCTTTGTTCCAGTGGCCAACATCTAAAAAAAGAAAAAAAAAGAAATAGCCGAAGAATCCAGGTTAAAAGTGCCATGCTTTCATTTTCAAGCTTATTTTGCACTGAACAGGAAGTCACTGTGTGCGTGTCTTAATGCTGTGTAACAAGACATAGTTATGTTGCGGATTAGCGATAATAAGGAATACTACACGTCGACATAAAACGGAACAATTTTTAATAGAAATTTAATTAAAGTTTTATTTTGACAAAAGCGGTTGACCATGTATGTTGACATTGGATTAATGGACACTTTTTAATGATAATAACATCGCGGACCGGGACTTGATGAGTGTTCGACATACACGGGTTGTCGACTTAAGCGGGTTCCACTGTCTAGGCAGTAGGTTGTGGACATTTGTGGTCCCTAAGCAGCTAACAGCTGATGGGGGTTTAGGGACCCCCTAGTGGCTGCGAGACCCTTAGGGAGAAACGCCTCTGATTGTAGGTTAGGTTTGATGTTACTGCTGATGCTTAACAACCTTGTTTTGCATTGACATTGACTTTATCACCAGGAACCTTTTGATTAATGACCTTGTCTCGTCAAACTGAGATATTTCTTTGCTGGATTTTTCTGGAAAGCAGAATCTGTGTCAAAGGCGGGAAAGGAAAATGCCGTTGACGTTGTCATCGGATGTGTGAATCATATTCAGTGAGTCGTCATTTTAGTGTTAATTTAACACTAAATACAATAAAGTGTCTCAAAGTTTGAAAATGTTATATCAGAATCTCCTTGTAGAGAACTGAAAAGAAAATAAATTAGCGGTAAGACGTTCCCAGCAACCCATGTCAGGCATGCTGTATTAAAAAACTAAACTCCTCAGTGTGTGTCCTATGCACACACACACACACACACCCATACACACACACACACACACATTCCAACAAGTGTTGTCTGGAACATTCACACTCATGTAAATATTCATGATACCATCTGTTGCTAGCAAGCTCAGTTATTAATACTATTATTATTTACATTACAATGTCACATGTGCAGTGGGGTACATAGTTGAGGTCATCACTGTGCTTCAATACAAACAATTAAACACCCCCGGGCGCCCTTTCTCAAAAAGTGCATTCTAGTTTCTTCTATTAGCTTTATACAAGAATCAAACAGTTCACCAGGCCACACGAGTCCATGTCTATGAATCGACTCTACTGTCTGTACAGTGCAGAAGAGCATTGGGGCTGCACTGAAAAGACCAAATTATACAACAGTGAAGAATAATGTTGTATATAAAAAAAAAAGCTATGCAGTTTTGAGAAAAAAAAAATCACATAAAAACTTGTATATTTTCAAGAAATATTTTTTTTTACAATAAATAATTTTTTTTTCTTGAGAAAGAAGTCTCTTTACCGTAATTTCCGGACTTCCGCACCGATATGTAAGCCGCATCTACTAAGAGAAACAAAAATGTGTACATATACAGTATATATAAGCCGCAGGTGTCTACGTCGTAACATGAAATATTTAGTACACAGAAAGATGTTACACGCAAAGATTTTTTACAACTTTTGATTAAATAAACATAACAGTGCGTGCAATATGGCTAGTTAAACAGTTGCCTACTAGAAAGGTCATTCATCGCCGTCCTCCTCCTCCTCGTGGGAAATAAACTGTTCATCTTCTTCAGCATCACAACTGAGCAGCCTCATAATTCCTTCATCACACACTTTGTCAGTCTCTCTCTCTCTCTTTCGTTGTCACTCTAGTTGTGACTTTTGCCTCTAGGCGAATTAACCATTTAACTTGACATATCATCTCCATCACGCAATAGTCCGGCCTTTCGAAACCCATTGGTGATTGGGGACTGTTGGAAGTCCGAGCAGTCCAAGCAGAAGTTGTACTTATTCTACACTTGATCAAACTTAATTAAGTTGCTTCTGATATCGCTGCATATTATTTTACATATTAGCTTCCACTTCACTCGCCCACATCACTACTTCCTGAAGCTGCATTCTACCTATAGCATCATGGGAAATGTAGTTTGAGCCGTATCACTTTACCGCAGGGTTCAAAGTGTGAGAAAAAAGTTGCGGAAATTACGGTAATCTTGTTCTGTGCCGCCGCCCCCAAAAAAACAATTTTCTCAAAAATATACAACCTTTTTTATTAAAAAAAAAATCAAAAATAAAATCTAATAAAATCTAAACTTAAAAAAAAGTTGTATATTGTACATACAACTTTTTTTTCCTCAAAACATACAACTTTATTCTCATAGTACCATGTATTTTTTTCTTTTCTGTCTTTTCTGTCCTGTCCTGCGGTATTTTCGCTCTCATTTTGCACATTTTGTCACCGGAAAACAAGCAAAGACGAGCTTTTCCACACTTTGAAACACAGGTTGCTACATTTGCTGCACAAATGACATCAAACAACACCTGTGTTGTCTTCCAACATCTCCACCGACAATTATTCAGTGTGACCGCTCATTAAAAAGAACCGATGCAGCCAGCAGCAGCGAGGTCATCAGTGCTGAAACATCATCAGGATTTCACTCATCAGACGACGCTTTATCGGGAACACCTGCACAATTTTTACGCAGTATAAAAATAACATAACTATAATAATAGCAATGAAATAGCGCCTTTCGAGATTCACAAAGTATATATAATGCAGTGGTCGACACAAGCGGTTACTGAATCCAGGCGAATACCGCCATTGCTTTTATTTTGAAGTGTACTGAACAGGAAGTCACTGTGAGCAAGGTTTCATGCTGTGTAACTTGACAGTAGACGCTTCACGCTGCTTTGCGATCGTGATGAAGTTAACAATACTGCAACACATGCCGACATAAATGGACCCAGTTTGGCTCTCAAATTTTATGCTGACAAAAACGATCAACCATGTACACTCCCCTTCAAAAGTTTGGGAACACCTGTAGGCGTGCATGTCAACTTAAGCGGGCAGTTTTTAGCAATAAGAACACAGCATACTTGGGATTTGATGAGCTGGTCACCGTAGACTTGTTGTCAGCAAAAGCGAGACCGACTTAAATGTGTTCCACTGTAAAAATAATATTAAATGTAATACAGTCATAAACATTTGATTGAGCAGGTGTACCTAATAAAGTGGTCAGTGTGCTTAGTTATCTCCCAGAAAAGTCAAGTTCAGTTAATTTTTTACAACTTTTTTTTTTGATAATAGCGAAACAAAAGTATTCATTCATGTAATAATTTTTTGCTGATGAATCATATTGTATTTAATGATGCGTCTTCACTGATTTTGACAATTACTCTACTGCTAAGTGTTTTTGCGAAGAGACGAATGTTGCTTTTCATATCTTAAATTCACATCCAAATATTAGCACTTGTATTAGCATGAGAGGTAAGAACCAGAGCTAAGCATTACTGAGCAAATGGTTTGGTACCGCTTTGAAGAAGCGAGGAGCAGCTCGGTCACACTCAATGATGGGCAAGAGAGGAAGCAAGAGAGTGAGGAGGGTCCGGACGGGTAAGAGCGAGACGCCAGGCTCAAAACTCAATCTTGCAGGCCGGGAAAGACTCGTCCTGCATGACAACGGTGCTGCTGGAGGCCAGGACCATGATGTTCAGGTCCTGCTGCCTCTCGTGGGTCTGCTGGTACCAGTCTCTGGTCACCTCCGTGTCATGGGTCGGGATCAGAGTGACCTTCCAGGCACAAAATGAGGAAGAGGAAGATTGTAAGAAAAAAGAGAATGTTTGTAAATAACAAACAAACACCTGTACAAGATAATACACTGCCAGATAGGTGATGGCAGTGCAGGTGATGTTTGATGGCTCCGCTCCTCGTCCTGAACTCCACTATTGAAATGTGTTTTCTAGGGGTGTCTTAATAATAAAAAATATTTTAATAACAAAATAATTGAAATGACAATTTTTTTGCCCAGGAAAATGATACTTCTACATTATAAGCCTTAAAAATAAAGGAAAAGAATGCCAAAAAGCTGCTCCCTATGTCTCTGGCCAAAGTCATGAGTAAATATGCAACCAATGGCTAGCTTTGGCTTTGATTTCTGTGACAGTAGTACCTTCTGAGACAACCATTGTTTGATGTCATGAAGGCAGCTACGGGGGGGATCGAGTGCCTTCTTGTCCTTGAGCATTACTGGTAGGTAGAGCTGTACATCATCGGCATAAATGGATATTGTGTCTGGAGATGATTGGTAGCATGTATGGCGAAAATAAGGTAGGCCCAAGGATGGAACCCTGGGGCACGCCAGAAGAGAGGGGAGCGGTTTTCGAGGAGAAGTCATTAATCATTACTGAAAAAGTCCTGTTGGTGAGATATGACAGGAACCACCAAGCACAGAGCCACGTAGGCCAACACAGTGTTTAAGGCAGGAGATGAAGACTGAGTGGTCCACAGTATCAAAAGCAGCTGTAAGGTCTAAAAGCACCGGCACAACAGAGTTTTTAGCGTCAAGGGTTGTGAGGATGTCATTGTGTACTTTCAGTAACGCTGATTCTGTGCTGTGACGGGTTCTAAAGCCAGATTGAAATTTGTTAGCATTATTATGGATAGACAAATATGACTGGAGTTGTGTGAGGACAAGTTTCTCCATGACCTTGGACAGAAAGGGCAGATGTGAAATTGGACGGAAGTTGCATAGACTTGATGGGTCCAGGTTCGTTTTTTTAAGAAGTGGTCTAACTACAGCTTGCTTAAGGGCAGTGGGGACAATACCCAGCCTGAAGCAGCTGTTCATAAATAGAACAAGGCTGGGACCAATGGTATCTATAACCTCCTTCATTATCCTTGCAGGGATAACGTCTAGAGGGCAGTTGGTGGGGTTTAACTGTTGGGACTGATTTTTTAAGAAGAGAAGTGGAGATTGGCTCAAAGTTGTCAAAAGTGTGCTTTACAGGGGAGTCAGGCAGACTAGCTGATGAGACCTTTGGGATGGATTGTCTGACTGTTGCAACCTTGACCAAAAATGTTGAAGTGTACTACATGTGTGTTCAGAAACATCATTAAAAACAGCAGTGGCAGGGTTAACAACATAATTAATGGTGCTCAATAACACTCTGGCGCGATGGCTATTGCTAGAAATGATGTTTGATAAATATTTTGTTTTTGCTTCCTTCACGGTTTTATGGTAAGTGGCAAGACTGTCCCTGAAGATGCCCAGTGATACAAGAAGTCCATCCTTCTTCCATTTGCGCTCAGCCTGCCTACACTGCCGTCTCAGGGCGCGAGTGGTTTCATTCAGCCATGGTTCCGCTGTGAGTCTAGTAGCTTTGTCCTTAAATGGTGCCACAGAGTCCAGGATCTGGGAGCATGTGGAATGAAAAGAGGAGAGGAAGGTGTCTGGACACATCATAGGACTTAGGTCTGTGCCTGAGAATGCAGCAGCAAAGTCACTGGCTGTTGTGGAAGCGATAACCCGGCGGTGGGAGGTGGGAGCAGGTTTACGTGCAGCTGGAGGTGCTAGCGTCTGGAAGGAAATGAAGGAGTGATCGGAAATAGGAACATTCCGTATATTATTAACTGACACAGATAGTCCGTGGGAGATGACTGGGTCCAATGTGTGCCCAAGTTAATGAGTGGGACAAGCAATAGACTGGGTGAGACCCATAGATTCCAGCAGAGAATTAAATCATCGAGCCAGCTGATCTGAGGGAGATCATGCGGAAGCGTGAAGCCAGCTCCGGGGCTATCCGGTTTTAGCCACCGGTAGCTATAGTCCAGCAATCGCTGCAGATCAACGTTGTCCCGCGCTGCTATGGCTCCAGCCAGCAGCAAATTGGTCTTACAAGAGGGCGGTAGAGCCAGGTAGGTCCTCATTCTGACGTGTAATCCACCCCTCTTTCCGCGTCTTCTGCGGCACGATTTACCCGGAAGTGGGCCGATACAGCGTCTCAGGTGTAGTGGTATAGATGCCAGAAATGGCGGTGGAACACATTGTCCAAGCACATTGTATGTGGTGCCGATGTCAAGGAGTGTCAGGCGATAATAAACAATAACCGGCGATACAACATTAAAAACATTAAAAACCACTATGCATAGGAGAAGGCGGCAAGCCAAACACAGCGGCGCCATCTTGCTACTACAGGGGTGTTCAAAGTGGTTAAGGTCCAACCCAGTTAGTGTGTTTTTTGGTTAACATCCCAAATTTTTGTTAAACTTTTGCCTTGGCTTGGCTTCGCCCGCTTAGCATCCAAAATACCATCTGGTTTTATTACGCTGCCATCTTAAATAAAATCTTGTGATGCTTGCACGCAATCGCGCAATGCACTGTGGGTCGCGGGTGTGATTTTAGAGCAACAGCGTTTGTTTTGTTAAGCTACAGAGAGATACACGGCGTAACAAATACATGGGCCACACAAAAGAGATAGGCGACGGACAAGGGTATAAGACCTCTGATTTTTACAGCTTAAAGAGACCAACATCGTCATTTCAGAGGTATGGCTCAGAGGTGGCTCCATCATCGGCTGCGTGCACACACACATACAGTCAAACTTGTCTATAGCGGCCACTAGAGGGAGTCTGTAAAAGTGGCCACTATAGACAGGTGGCCTCTATAGAGAGGTTGGCATCCAGTTTGAATGTTGACCAGTAGAGGAAAAAAAAGAAAAAAAAAGAGGGGGAAAAAATAATAATAATGTTGACCAGTAGAGGGCACTGCGGACTGCGGATAAAAGTTGAACAGCACTACTAGGCTTGTTATTATCATGGTTCATGGTTTTAATCCTGAACATGCATCATGTTTGCATGAGTCAAACAGTAGCACATCACATAGTACAATTCACAGTTTTGCATGTCCAAAAAGGAGTAGGAAGAAGCAAAGCTTATTTAATCCTACCCCTCATCAGTTTCACATCAGTTGCAATACATTTATTCACCTCTTGTTCTTCCAAGTGTACTTTGTAGGTCTACATGACAATGTAGTGCAATCATAGCCAAGGTTTTTACTTGCTAAAAGGAAGCTAGAGGCTTAATAATAACTGATAGAATATATCCACGACCCACAGAACAAAGCTGTGCTAGTAATGTCTTACGCTTGTTTTTTATATTTTACTTTTTATACGGCAGTGTCATTACAGCTTTAGTTCATAAGGAAGTGACGGGAAGTGACGGTGGGCGTCCCGAGCAGGAGAGCTAGGCTCAGTGCTAGCTGTGAATTTCGAGAGAGTTGGGAAGTGTGCTTATGTTGGCGTGGATGTAAAGTCCTGCAGTGTTCTCCGCTGTTAATAAAGCCATTAAAGTGCATCGGCGACGTGAGTCTCTCCTTCCCCACAACAAGCGGCATTACAGTATTGACCAGTGCACACCAGGAAATAAACGGTGTCATTTCTTACAGGCATTGCCGGGACAGCTATGTAGTGGGGCTTGTTTAACCTTTGCCTTGTGGGCAAGCAGGAAGGAGAGACGATGCTGAGAGATGTGTGTGTGTTCTGAGCTGCTGTCTGGTGGCCGCGTTCAAGAAGGCAGAAGAAACAGGAGAAGTTTCCTTCTTTGCTTCGGAGCTGAATAACACTGACAAGTTAACAGACTAGTAGCAAACGGAAAAGAAGACGGCTTTGTTTGTGTCGAATACAGAAGATGAGGACTTTGATGGATTTGTGGATGAGGTTGATCAAAAATAATGTGAGTACATTCTAAAATACTTCAATTAAGTACAATCGAATTCATTTTTGCTCCCGCTGCCGCATGCATGCTAGCGTATGTTTTTTTTTTTTTATTGTAGCATCGCTGGGAGCACGTCCTGTTCCCAGCCTTATTTGCGGTAATGTTTTGGTGCAAATGCTCTTAAAGTTACATGTTTGACCAGGAAATAGCAAGTTCAAAAGAAGACGGCTTTTTATGTGGAACAACTGACAGTTTGTGTGGATCTTGTGAATGATTGTGACTGAGCTAGGACTCAGTAATCAAAGTCTACACACGACGGCGTCATTGATTGAAAAACGAAACTTTTTCGTACATGAAGCTTCTACTTGAGTTGGTAATTTGGCTGCTATATGCAGGCAGATATTGACCAAGGGAGACCAAATGGGTGGCCGCTGGCCGCGTTGGTCAGGTGACTGCTATACAGAGGGTCTATAACATGTAAATTTGCTGGGGGGGGATTTTTCAGTGGCTGCTATAGGGAGGTAGCTGTTCTATAAAGGTGGCCGCAAAGACAGGTTTGACTGTACATGCATACACGTCTCCGGTTCCCGTGTAGCAGTCTATCAACCTGGCGGCGCATCGAGAGTGACACTTAGAGGCATTCAACTTAGCGTGTTCACAGCATCCCAAGTCAAACACAGCAAATGTATCCTTGCCACTGCCAGTCACTGCTCGGTCACTGCCGCCAGCGGTTATTGTTGTTTGTTTTATTAAATTTTCTATATTAAATAGCAAGGTACGTATGTATACGTATATTTACTGGTTCTAGAACATTGATATTTAGTTTGATATAATTTTTACATTTTTGAAAATTGTGGTTGCAGCAGAATAATGTCTTTATTTTGTGTTATTTTGTTAATTTATGGTTTTGTGTTTTTTTGCAACAAAACTAGGTAAAAGTGATTAAATGTTCAGTTGTCCATTCATTTGTCATTTGTAATTATTTTTGCATCATTGTCTGCATGTAAAATTCTAATTATTGTTTATATAATGTGTTTCGTGTTAACATTTTTGGGTGCAATTGGATTTTCTATGGGAAAATTTTCTTTGGTTAGAGTCCGTTTTGGTTTAAGTCAGACCTTCTGGAACGCATTAATGACGTTAACCAAGGCACCACTGTATTTTTATTATTTTTATTTTGCACATTTTGGAGTGACCTTTTACTGTGGCCAGCTAGAGCAATAATCATACTGTCTAACCAGCATCTTGTTATGCCACACCTTGAGGTGGATGGATGATCTTGCCAAAGGTGGAGGGCACACTAAGACTTTCATTTTGACAAATTTGTGAACAATATTTGTGTCCATAAAAAGTTTTACATCCTTGAGTTTAGCTCATGAAACAAAAGTGTTACATTTATATTTTTCTTGAGTGCAATATACGGTACTTTTAGATATAGCGTACCTAAAAGCATGTTATTTTACATTTTCTTCTGCTAACATGGCTGCAGATGCAGAAAATGTATGAGCAGAACCACACTGAGAACACGATGAGATACACACAATTAAAAAATATGGATGTAAATATGTATCTAGATAATTGAATACCTGCAGGTTGGAGCCCCATTGAGATTTACCCTCCAGCAGGGCGTCTAGGACTGTGCGACTCGGTTCCCCGCCACTCGGGTCATTCCCGCTCACCACATAGTACGCCGCCCGCACTCTCTTGAAAAACTCTTGGTCCACATTCTTGGCACTGCAGTGGTTGGGCACGTAGGCCAAGTCCACATAGACTGGCGGACCAGGAGGAACAGCTGAAGTGGTTTTCTGAGAGTTGTTTCCTGAACAGATGCACACAGTCAACTTGTACTTTTTTTTACAATAGTGACACTTATTAGATGTTCTGACAATGTCAATGGCAACATAATTTTTTTAAATTTTGCAAAACTCAAGTAATGACATACATAATCTATCATCATAAAACAAATAGATAAGTGTCCTTTTAATGTTAATCTACTGATGTCGTAGCTTCAGTCAGCAAGAACAAACACTGACTTGAGCTGCATGAAATTATTTAGAATTGGATCAAAAATCAAACACACCTGCACCGCTCTTCACTCCATTGACAAGGCCCTTCCCAGGATTTAGGATATCGCTGCGTGAACCTTGGTTCTCAGACATCTTGACCAGCTTGGAGCTCCTCTCTGGGTCTTTTCTCCTGAGGGAGGTTGATCGGGGCGAGGCCGAGTCCTTGTGGGCCTGCTTCACTGGAGTGGAGGACCTCTTCCTGACTTCCCCCTTCCGAACAGGGGAGGCCGATTTGGGTTTGGCCTTTCTGAGGCTCCTGGTGGTCTTGTGGTCTTTCCTGGGAAGTTTTTCTGTGCTACTGGCATCAAGAAGAAAAGCCTCTGGATCCACCATGCACACATCTGGATGGGGAGGTTGTGGAGGAGGGTCTTTCGTGGAGGTGGGAAATGGATCATGCGTTTTCTGAGCTGCCCCGGTGATGGGGGGACGTTGGCCACTGGCAGCACCAGAAGCAGACAGTTTGTCCACGGGCAGATGTTCAGCCTCTTCATCTGAGTCCAGGTTACCTTCTGCGGTGATGGACGGACACTCCTCTGTTCCTGGTGGGACATCGGAATCCGACTGTGAAGGCAATGACTCGCTCACTGACGTAGGAGGTGTCTCCTCTCCAGCTAACGTTCCGGTCAGCCCATGTGAAGCAGCACAGGAAAACTGATGACCAGCATCTCCATGAGTGTGGCGCTTCTGCTTGTGTGACTTCCTTTTTAATGATCTTTGTTCATGATCTGCATCTCTTTCTTCCTGGGAGTGGTCACTTCGGTTGTCCTCTTCGCCCTCATCACCAGAGAACTGATGTGGACTAGGGTTGATGAAGGAGGGAGAGAGTTCTCCTTTACGCTGTTTATATTCATAGGAGGAGTCCACCAGAGGGGAGGGCGAAGTGGAACTGGTATTCAAATTGGATGGACGATAAGTTTTTGCTTTGCTCGATGCTTCTGTGGAAGAGGTTGCTTTTGGGGACAAAAGAGAGGCACCGTGGATGCTCGCCATCCATTCAAAGGCTTCAGTTGCTTTCTCCTCTTGGTCACCATAACCTGGTGGAGGGGCACTTGGGAAATCATCAGGCCTCTGTAGCAGCTCCCAATCAGATATACTGCTCTTTCGCCTTACCTCTAATCTCTCCTGTAGCTTATCCAAAAAGCCTTCTTTTTCCTCTGGACTTTTGGCTTCTCCGTCCTCCTTCTTGGTATCTTCGTTTTCACTCATCTTTGGCTCTGAAGGTTTTATCAGTTCAGCACTGTCTTTGCACAGCTTCTCTACAAGTGACCTTGCTTCTGCTTGTCCTTCTGCTGTTTTACTTATTTCCTTTTCCACTTTACTGTCGATAGTCTTCTCCTCCTTTTCAGCCCCAGATATCTTCTCACTTTTCTCTTTGCCTTCCTCTGCTCTGGGCAGGTCGGTGATGGCACATGAGGTATTCATAGCACAACTAGCTGAAGAGCCTAGGGCGGCATGTTGAGCTGTTTGCGTCACTACTTCCATTTTTTGACATTCAGGGTCATATTGTAAGGGGGCAGGGTCTTTGTCATGTTTTGTCTGTTGGGATCCCCTGTCATCGGGTTCAGCCCTTTGTGGAGAGACATCAAAACAAGCTTGGGATGTGAAAGACATCTCTGCCAGTTTTGAGGTGTCAGTATGTTGCAGAGGCGGCATTTTGGTCTCCTCTGATTGGAAATACTCTTCTGTATGTTTAGTCATCACCTCCATGTACTCATCTGTCTGAAGGCCACCAGAAGCTGAGCTTAAAAATCCACTATTAAATGATGGCACCTCTTGCGCTAACCTGCTTGATACGCTGACAAAAGGTTTGTCTTCTAACTGTTGACTCAAAGGGCCAGAACTCGAGAAGGGGGTTGTATCACTGGTTGAAGACGAGGATGCCAAAGTGGTGGATGTGAGAACCTCATCCTCCTTTTTTGCAGTCAGATCTGAGCTTTGCCTTGTCGTCAGATTTTGTTCTTGGGTGTCTCTTTGGTAATATTCCTCATCGCTTAGCCTAACTGGCTGGGTTATATAGTGCTGATCCTTTTGATCTACTTCACTGAACTCTATTTGAAAATGCTCAGCGTGTCCCCTAGGTCCGCTCTGTCCAATATCAGCATAGCTTCCAGCTTGCAGAGCCACGAGATCAGATGCGGGCATGGCTGTGGATGTTGGCTGGTCAGATGGTGCTGAGCTGCTAATGACGTTGCTTGTGGGTGATGATGGACAAGGATCTCTTGTCAGAACACTCGACTGTGGGGCTAGAGATGCTTTGTCCTCATCCTTTTTCTTTGACTGCTGTACCTCAGATGAAGCAACATCCTCAGCAATTGACAACTTTTTCTGTGTTGTTGGCTGAGGGGAGATAAGATTTTCGTCTTTAACTTCCTTTGTTTGGGTACCCAAACAAGGGCTTGTGCCTGGTGATGGTGTTGTTTCACTTTCACTCTTGGTGTCACTAAGTGTAGTCATATCAGCAGGTGTTGCTCCACAGAAGTCTTCCTTTTCAAGACGGTTTGTGTCACCAGATGCAAATTTTTTACTTGTGTCCTGCTTTGACATCTCAGAGGCTTCATTATCTGAGGCATCATCAGGTGAAACTTTGGAGGGAATCTCTGCTTTAAGGAAGCTCACTTCAGGAGACGTTTTGTTTGAGTCCTCAGAGTAAGTTAATGTCACATTATCATCAGAACTACTCCTGCAGGTTTCCTTTTCAGACTGCTCTCTAGCACCCTTTTCCATATCAACATCACTCAAATCATCTTCCTCGTCATCCTCGTCTTCATCATCACCAACACTGAAATCTTCACCCTCTACAAGTAATCTTGTACCTATAAGGTTTTCTTTGCCTATGGGAAATTCTGATACGGATTGACTAATGTCTGAAGCACGAATGTTGTCATCTATCTGTTGTTCTATACAAGAGGAGGCTGAGCCTGTTCTTGATCTGTTTCCTTGGACTTCTCTACCAGAACATGAAGCACCTGGAGGCAAAGAGTCTTTTTCTGCTGGTGACTGTCGACCAGATGGAGAGTCTTTGTGATCAGAGAACTCCATCCTGTCTTTCAGGAATTCTGCAGATTTTTCCTTCTCTTTCTTTTCCATGTCCTTTTCATGTCCTGCTGAAGTAGCTGAGGCATCATCACTCACATCTGAGAATTCTTCTCCTGATGGTGGCCCTGTGGAATGAGTAGCAGCACCAAATAGGGTATCATCCCTTTCACCTCTTTGAAAAGCTCCAGAAGTTCCTTCCTTCACATCCCCCTTCTCTTTCTCTGATTTTTCTGGCTTGTCCTCTTTGGGACTATAGGACTCTTGGGACATTTTATTGTCTTGCATGTTTATGGCTGAAAAGCTATTGCCAGCAAGAGGCATGTCTGGTTTTTCCTCTCTCACGCTCTCTTCTTCTTGCCCCTTCTCTCTGTCTTCATGTTTAGGGGAGGCACGTTGGTGGCTTTCACTTAGTGGGCTGCCGTCAACTCTACTTAAATACACAGGTTCTTTTTTGACCTGATCTCCGGGCTGGAACATGGCTGCCTCTGTTTGACTTGCTCTCCTGTTATCATCCATGCTGATTTCTGAAGTATGAGATGGAAACACATCAGTCTCCTCTCTCGTGCCAGGATCTTTAAAGATGGGCTTCTCATACGGTTCATACTTGGATGCAGCAAATGATTTGTTTTCATCTTTTAGTCCTCCTCTTGCATTATCAGTGCTCTCCTTGCTTGCACCTTTTTCGGTGGGGCCGCTGTCATCGGAGTCTTTATCCAGCAGGAAGTATGAACAAGGCTGGGAAAAGCCTGGGGAAGCCACCTCCCGTTCTCCTTCCATCTCCCGCTCTGCCTCCTTAACAGGTTTATCCTCTTGTTCTGACTTAACCATGGTCTCGGAACTTATTTGAGGCTGGTCTGTGGCTGGGCTCCCAGTGCTTCTATTTTCAGCGCTGGATATTGCTGACAATTCAGGCTTTGTCTCTGTCAAGCTGGAGTCTTGTTTTGTCTTAGAGTCTGATACATCAAATAATGGCTCTTGTTTTGGAATAGAAGTTGTGTCACTAGTAAAAGATGGCTCCGGGTGGGCAATCGGTGCAGGCGTTCCAGTTTCCGCAGTATGCGAAGAAAGAATTAGTTCTTCGGTTAAAACATCTTTAACGTCTTCGTCCAGTGAAGGCTCCTGCATTGTAAGTGTAGGTATGACTATTATGGTTTGTCCGGGTGTGGACTGTTTAATTTGATCACTTGACCGGGCTGTTTGGGACATGGTGTCATCTTCTGATTTTCTCAGCTCCACTGACAAAGGTCTGGAGCCCATACAAATATACTCCTCCTCTTCATCTTCCCTTTCTTCTTCTGAGGACTGAACCTGGAAGTTGGGCTTGTAGTCAGACTTTGAACCCAACGCTGCTTCTGTGAATGCGGTCTGTGCAGATTGTTTTGAGGTTTTATCAAGGTCCTTCTCTTGTAACTCCTCTCGCTCCCATTTCTCTACCTTGGCTTCAGACTGCTCTTTCTCGCTGATGTCTTCAACCTTCATGTCAGACGAAGAACTTTCCTTCATCTTTTCTGTCTTGTCTGCCTTTGTCTCTTGCTCCTGGAGCTCTTCTGTCTCACAGGTCATCTCTTTCTCTTGTTCCTTCTCCATCTTCTTTTCCTTATTCAATTCGGCAATGTGTGAATCATCTTTTTCTTTCTCTTTCTTCTCACTTGCGCTGATAATGGCCTTAGCTCCTTCGTCACGCTGTTTTTCCTGCTTGTGAAGGGACTCACAAATGTCAGGATGCACTGCTTGCTGGTCTTTACGTGATGAAACTTCCATGGATTCCTGCTGTTTTTCCACCAGTGCATCCTCCTCTCTGGAAGCTGCAGTCAGTTTGTAAGAGGTTTCTTCAAGCATCTTCTTGGTATCAGTCTCTTCTTCCATGGCTTGGGCTACAGAATGGACAACCTCATCATCTGTCTTAACATCAGCCTCCGAAGTAGAATCATGCTTCATTATAACCTGTTGGGTGTTACACGGAGGATATGACTCCTTCTTTGAGTCATGTTTGTCTCTACTCGGACACAGTCCGGACTCATCATCTTCAATTACTACATCTTTCAATTTCTCATTGAGATCTTCAGCTTTTACCTTTATCTCTTTTACATTCTCCATATGCTCTACTATGTTGTCCTTTTCGGTTTTGGTGCTATCTGTTTCCGTTTGTTTGTCTTTTGCATCAAGAAATACTTTGCCAACAGAGGTGTCATCTTCTTTCAGCTTTTTAGTCTCTGGTATTTCACTCTGTATGTCGCTAACAGCACTCTTTTCCTGCTTTTCATCCTCCATAGTTTGGACACATGTAACATTGACATCTTTTTGCATCTCCTCTTTCTCAGCTACATCAGACACAACACCAGAGCTATCAGTCTTTTCTTCAGTTTTTTCATTTTTCTCACCATCAAGCTTGATCTGTTCATCATAAGCTTCATCCTTCTGTGTCTCTTTAGCTTCTTCCTTGTTGACTTTTTCTTCCAAATCAACCTTCTTGTCCACTTCTATGGTTTGTTTTACATCAAAAGAATATTTACATTCCTCCGCTGGAGTGGATTTGGTAGCTATTCCACCTTTAATTGTTTCTGGATCTCTTTCTTCTCCCATAGATTCGATGCCAACCCTTTGATCCACAGTTGTCACCTCTTTCTCCCTGGATGGTTGGACAGGGAAGGTGTCCACCTTATCCTCATCCTTTTCCATGACTTTAACAGCACAAACATAATCTTGCACGGTGTCATCTATGCTGACTTTATCTTCAGAAAGGGCACCCAACGCCTTTTCTGTTTCTTTGACATCCTTTTTTACTAGTGATTGTTGTGATTTTGCTAGTCCGTCCGAAAGATGATCGTCTTTCAAATGAATATCTTCCTCCAGCTCCTGATCTTTCACTTTGGCAGTAATGTGCTCAACAGTCGATGATGAAGCAGTACAAACACTGTCTTCTTTGGTGAGTTGAGTAAATAGAATATCTTCCTTTTCAATCCTCTCTTGTTTTTCATCCTCACAAGGCTCTGTGAGGGATGTATTCTCTTCTGCCTCTTCCTCCATCACATCTTTTGCCAGCACCGTGAGGTGGACACTTTGAATCTGCTTTTCTTCAGGTTTTGCCGCCATGAAGTCAAACGTTCCCTCCTCGTTGCTCTCCTTTTGTTTCATCATTTTACTCCCAGTCACAGCAGTTTGTGTCGTTGTAACTTCACTTGTGATTTTGAGGTCCGAGTCTTCACCTCCCATTTCTTCTTTGGGAAATTCAGCAACAGCAGTTGTATCCTTTGCCAGCTCTTTAACATCGCCTTTCATGGCACCATCATCACCTTCTTTCACAGGTTTAACATTGTAAGTATGAGCAACTTTCTCGAACTTTTGATCTGTTATGGCTTCAACAGTGCAAACATCTTCCTGCAGTGCAGATTCGGATTTCTGGTCATGCTTCAGTTCTTGCAGTTCGGAGGCATGTTTATCGTTCTCCTTGTCTTTTGGTTCCGCTGCAAGAATGGTTGTAACTTCAGATCTATCGCCGCCTTCACCATCTTTCTTCTTATTTTCATCACCATCAAGCAAATCGGTGTCTCTTTCTGCAGAGTGAGCATGTGACAGTGCTTTATTTTCCTTATATGTTTGTTGATATAAGGTGGGAGAAGCCGATCCTGACAAAGGTGGTTGAACTTTGGTTGAAGATGCTTCTGTTATCGTTGTTTCTGTCTGCTTGCCTTTTTCTGGCTCTTTGACAGGTACAACCTCCTTCAAGTCCTTGTCAAATGTTTCATCTGACAATGCTGAAACTTCAACGGCATGCAGTTCCTGCTTTATGTCTTTTTCAACTACTTCCCTGTCCTTGAAGGTTTGGTCTTCAGTTGTGCTGGCAAGCATCGGGAGTTCCAAATCTGGGAATGCTCCAACTGTTGAATGACGAGGAGAATGAGTGGCACTAGGTGGTCCGGACTGAGTCGGGGATGCCATTTTCACAGTGATGTCATCAGGACTGAAACAACGTTCCTCACTCTCTGAGGTTACTGAGTCTGAACCAAACGGCCTGGTAGGAATAACTGATGAATCACCTTTTGGGGCCACCACAGCTACACTCTCCTCCTCAGCTGGTGGACTGTGGACTGGTTTGTCCTCTTCTAGAGACTTGGAAACAGGAGATGAAGAGTCCGGATGCTTTTCAACATCTTTGTCTTGTCTCTTTATTATTTGCGATGAAGCATAGCCCTCCTGGAGTTTTTCTAGTGAGATATCTATATTAGGAGTTTGATCTTCCTCTTCTTCCTCGTCATCATCATCATGGAAAACAGGAGCCTTAACAGCCATCTTTGTTTCTTCAAGAGGAAGCTGTAAGTCAGCAGAAGGAGACTTCTCTTCAAGAGACGACGGTGAAAGCGTTCCGGATGAGAGAAGCTCTTTCTCTCGAGTTGCATCAGTAGATCTGATTTTGACTGGTTCTTCAGGCGCTACAGTGGACGCAACAGACTGGTCTTCGGCAATAGAAGTGGGGAGAGAGGACAGTTTGTCATACTCTGTGATGGACGTTGCAGAGGACACATGCTCTTCTTCCGCTAGAGGGGCAGTGAAGATGTTGGTGAACATTGATAGCTGCTCCTGCACGCCTGGGATGGAAGCTTTCCCAGTCCCCATGGCTGTAGCTTGCATCTCCCTCATGCCCTGAATGTTTACAAATGACCCAGTTTCATCTGGAACTGAGATGTCATACATGCAAACGTCATATTGAAGGTGTGGTATCTTCTCCTCTGCTTCCTCATGGATTTCCTCATCAGAAATGGTTTGTTCTGTCTCAGAGTAGCCTGGAATGGTCTCGTCTTGGATATAGGAGATGGGCTCTACGACTCCTTGTGCAACTGTGGTTATGGGAGCTGTTGCCCCTCCCACATGTGAAAGGTAGCCGTCTTCCTCCTCCTCTTCTTCATGTTGGGCTGTGGTCAAGGTGTCTATTTTACTCTCACCGACCATTGGTTCTTCAGCCACACCTTCGCTGCTGAGCTCTTCATCTGCTATCACGTCGAGATCTTCCACCTCCTCCAGTTCAGCCTTTTCAACTGGCTCTTCGTCCTCTTCCTCCTCTTTTGTGTTAACCTTCATTTCTTCAGTCTCACTTTTTCTGTCGATACCATCATGCTCCTTCAATTGGAACTCGTCTTCTTCTTCTCCAATGCCCATATCCTCCTCTTCCTCACTCTTTGCCTCAGCAGTTGCGGCCTCTTCTTCGCCATCCTCCTCATCCTGGGATGCAGCTCCCTCATCCTCAAACATTTCTGTCTCTTCCATGTCTTTGTTATCATCATATTTCGCCTCTCCCCCAACTTTCAGTGGTACTGGTAGCTCCTTATCAGGAGGCTCTATCGCCGACAGGAGTTCAGTTTCTGGTGCTTCTGCTGGCTTCTCTTGGGTAAGGCTTTGAGCAGTCATCTGCAGAGTAACCACATCATTGCCTGATGGCTCTGCTAGATCAGCTACAGCTTCAGTTTTGGTCCGTTGAAAATCCTCGGTGAGATCTTCAGTTGAGGGACCAAATGTGCCTCTATTACATGCTGGCTCCAGTTGAATGCTTTCTGTTCTGCTTTCTTTTCCTTCGCAAGTCTTTGGTTCCTCTGGCTTTGGTTCAGCTGCTTCAGCCTTCACTGGTTTTGTTTTTCCAGTCTTTGTTTTACTTGACACTTTAGCTTTGTGTAAAGTCTTTCGGACTTCTGGCGTGAGAGGTTTGAGGTCAGGCTTTGCTATTTTTCTCAGCTCAGGTTTAGATGTCTCTTTCTTCTTGTCCTCTTTGGACTTCACATCTTTCTTCTCATCTTTTTTGGAAGACTCGTCTTTCTTTATTTTCTTGATCTCTTTTTTCTCCTTGTCTTTTTTCTCATCCATCTTTGACACCCTTTCCTTGGAGTGTTTTTTCATGGATTTTTCTTTCAGAAGTTTCTTCTTCTCTGGCATGTCAGTTTTAGTTTTGATGGTTTTGATGGGCTTTTTCTGATCTTTTTTCACAGATACATTTTCTTTCACAGATAGACTCTTTGTCTCGGTACCGACTACCACATCATCTTGTCCTTCTACCTTTTCCTTGTTGAGCTTTGTGGTGGTCTTTGGGGAAGATTTTAGGCTCTCTTTGCTGTCGGCCCTTTGTTTTAACTTTGTCTGTTTTACGACAGAGGGAGGAGCTCCTGATGCAATATCTTTTTGTGTAGCTACAGGATAACGCAAAAAGTCAAGGTGCTTTAACTTTTCCAGGCCTTCCAGGATTTTGTTTTGGGGTGCATTTCCTGGAAAGAGAACTCTGACAATCTTTTCTGACGGGTTTGCGGGAAGCCAGACAACTAAGGCAGTAACTGATGTCAGGTAGGGCACTGATATTTCTCCTTCTTTTCCATTTGGCAACACAATACCAGTTTTGGCCTTACTGTTGCCAGCCCACCTTTGCATGAGGAACTGCATCTCTTTGCTTTCCTTGACAGGATTGAGAACATACATATCCAGCCTGCCCACTCCCATCTTGTGGAACAGAGTAATGGGTTCAATGGTGTTGCTGACAACTCGAAAGAGAGGCTCTGGCTTCAGTCCCAGTTTGTTAAGATACTGTAAAGTCAAAGAGGCCTCTTCAATGCTTCGTTTGACTTTAAGGTTGGATTCTGGCATGCGTAACTTTTCTGGTACGTTGAAAAACACCACGCCAAGTTCTGGAGAGATCAGGTTCTTGATCCATGTACTATAGTTGGTGGAGCCTTGAGATTTCTCCTCCTCCTGTTCCGCTATCTTTCTCTGCAGGATCCCATTGATCCCTGGGAGATTGTCAGCGCCGATGTGTGTGAGCAAAATGGAGTCGATGCGGTCCAGGTGACGGACGAGCTTCCAGAAGCAGGATTTCCGCTCTGAGCCACCGTCCACTAAGATGTTGAAGCCGTTCACGGCGAAGAGTGCAGAGTCTCCACGTCCACCAGGAAAGATGTAGCAGCATGGTTTGGACAGTTTCAGGAAGCCGCCCGATGTTGGTGGCTCCAGAAGGTCAAAAGGTGAAGGAACGTCAACCGTTGCAGAGATGTACTCTGTGAACTCGGTGACCCCCTCCATCTTGGGG
Source organism: Dunckerocampus dactyliophorus (assembly GCF_027744805.1). NCBI lineage: Eukaryota > Metazoa > Chordata > Actinopteri > Syngnathiformes > Syngnathidae > Dunckerocampus > Dunckerocampus dactyliophorus. The sequence goes on along the minus strand of NC_072823.1, from coordinate 25,131,426 downwards.
ACTACAAGCTCAGGGTTTAGTTTATATTGGAGGAACTCTCGCAGGGTCTGTTGCTGTCCCAGGGAGCTCCAGCCCACCTCCCCGTGGCAGGACACAGTAAGTGTAGCCTGCTGCTTGGGGATTGATGGGCCAAGTATCTCACTGACCTGATCAGGAACAAACCAAGAACTGTAAGCTTCTGGCAGCCATAGAACAAGTATGTTTGCTTTCAGGTCAAGACAGACCATGAAGCAACACAACTACATAGCTAGAGGGTATTGATTACATCTGCCACGTCCATAAGAACTTCCAATAGGCACTGTGCTGGTCAAAATTCTCTTTCTTAAAGCCACTCGCAGGTTTTACCGTACAGTGATCCATCATATTATTGCTAAGTGGAACAGGAGAGAAGATGTGACTCACCGCAGGATCAGCAATGATACTCGCAAAGGTCTCGTAGGTGAAAACCCCTGTTTGAAGAAGAAGGCCTCCGTGATCCGAGCTATGACCACTCAAGATCAAAAGCTTGTGTCCCGCCGAATCGGTGATCAGATATTGGATCTGGAGGACACACACAAACACACGCACACACACATACACAGACACACACACACAGACCACCATTAAGGCGAATGCACTTCTATTTTGTCGACATTTACAAGATTTAGCAAATGGTTTCAAATGAAGAGTCAGTGAGTTATTAACTCACAATAGTTATTTTGGTACTGACTGAGTTATGTCTGTGCAGAAAAATTCCCAGAATTTGGTTCTATACCGCTAGTGATGATTAGTCAAAGAGGTTAATAATAACGATGACAATATACCAAAAAGACAACCATCGTTGCTCAATTGTTTTAAGGTTTTACTACTAATAAGTAATACTTACGCAAATTCAGTTTGCAATTACATTTAAAGGTTTGTTACTAAAATATTACTGTAATTTCCAGTGTATAAGCCACTACTTTTTTCATGCATTGAACACTGCGGCTAATTTATGGCTGAAAACTACATTCCCCATGATGCTTAGAGTGCAGCTTCAGGAAGTAGTGACGTGGACGAGTGAAGTGGAAGCTAATATCACGTTTTGACGTCTTATGCATGGATCTCTGACACATCTTAAGTAAGTTTGATCAAGTGTACACTGAGTATGTTTACATGCAGTCAAATAAATCTATCAGAACCGGAATATTAGCAATAACCCGGTTGTACACGGCCATGTAAACACCAATAACCCTTTTGAAAAAACGAAATATGCTCATATTGTGGTTTTTAAAAACCTGAATATTACCCCTGGGTTACTCCTTTTCGGGATATCCCGGTCGAAAGGAACAGTAATTTGTGTTCTGCGCATGTTCTATTCGAAAGGAATCTTGTGTCTTTGGCAGGAACTACTTGTAAACATGATGACACGCAAAACCCCACACTTTTGGAGCGAGAGGGAAACAAGCCACCTCGTTAGTGTAGTAGAAGACAGTAACATTACAGTATGTCTTTTATTGACGGTAGAAAGTACCGCAATAACAAAATCTATCAGAAGGTAAGCAAGAGGCTACGCAAAGCAGGGTTTGTACGAACACATCTTCAAAAGTGTCCGGGGGGGCTCTGGGAATATAGCATGGATGTGGATGGCACAGCTCCGGCTCCATTTCCTATATCTTCACGTTCGTGCCTTCCATTAATGAAGAAAGTGAGACAGAATAGTGTCAAGTACTGGTGGTGGGTCAGTACCAGCACCAAAAGGCAAACTAAGGCGTTCATTATTGCCCGTGCTGGTGTTGTTGTTGTTTTTTATACAGGAAGAAGAAATGATGAGCATTGTGTCATGACGTTTACCGTGCATCGAAACATGTCCGGGTTTTTTATTTGTTTTTTCACGTGTTTTTTCAACGGGTTATTCCGAATGTTTAACAAACCAGAATATTCACCTTAACCCAAATATTGTCAATTACTACAGCTTCTGTTTGGACTACTCAAACCGCCACTTCGCCAACAAGTTATGAAAGGCTGGATAGAGTAAGACATGACAACGAAGAGCGACAACGAAAGAGAGAGAGAGACTGACAAAGTGTGTGACGAAGGAATTATGAGGCTGTTCAATTGTGATGCTTGTCAAGACGACTTGAGTTGTTTTAGTTCCCAGGAGGAGGCGGTAGAGGACGGCAATGATTGACTTTTCTGGCAGAGTACTGTTTAACTAGTCATCTTCCACTTACTGTTTGGCACTGTTGAACTAGCTGTAGTAAATGCACTGTTTGGAAAAAAGCATTTATTTAATCAAAAGTGAAAAAAATCTTTCTGTGTAACATCTTTCTGTGCACTAAATATCTCGTGTGCAGCTTATGAACTGGTGTGGATATATTGTATGTACAAATCTTTTTTTGGTCTTTAAATTTATATATCGGCGCGCTTTACAGTCCAAAAATCAGAGTAAATAATGAGTTGCTGTTGTAATTGGCAATTGTATAGTCTGTAACTATTTACATTTTTGACAAAATAGTCCCTGAAGAAAGTACCTCTAACTCACATAAAAGGCATTATTTTTAACATGCAAATTTTAATACTTCATGAATGTTGCATTTGTATGTAGAGGGCATTTCACATTCTATGCTAGTGGCATTTAGGAGGAACTATAGTTGATAAAATGATAAACAGTTACGGACATTAATAACCGACCTGTTGGGCCTCTTCATCTTAAGTGTCAACCTTGGCCTCATCCATGGCTATGTTCACAATGCAGGCCAATTATGATTTTTTTGCTCATATGTGACCAGTATCTGTTTTTTTTCATGTCAGTGTGAACAGTACAAGTCAGATTTTTTCAAATGCAACTCAGGCCTCACTCGTAATGTAGATATAAATCCGATATGTATCCGAGCTACTGCTGTCTCAACGGTGAGGTCGCATATATCTGACCCATACGTCATTAAAAGGCATGTTTTGCCATGCGAGACTAGGATAAAAGTACTCACCGATGTAGGCAAAAGTTCTTGTCATCCGAAAATTATTTTTAAAAAGTGTCAGTAAAGCGGCTCATGTCAGTGTCTCACCACTCCTCCGACATCCACCCACACGGGAACAGACGCAAGTTCTCCACAAACTGCCATTGCCAAAAGTATTGCCCTCTTTCTTCTTACTCTTAATCATTTGTTTAAAAAATAACTGACTCCAGTTGCACAAAATCCTTGAAACTGCCACAAACGTGCCGAGGACAGCACAAATTGAGGCTATGTTTACTTCTGTAAACACACGGCAGAATCATGTGCTTTTGGTAATGCACGACATTTACACTTTGAAATATGTCAAATATTATAAGGTATACTTAAACATCAACATACAATTAATCCTGACATTAGAATCGGGGTTCTGAGTCTGTGACGAAATGACGCTTACCTCTGATACGACAGTGTCTTGTGAAGGGTTGACGAGCACCACCGTCTCTAGCACATCACTTCTGTGGTATAGAGTCCTTTGTCCTACACAAAAAACATTAAAACATAAAAAAACACATCATCACATCTGACTCCAAATTGCTAGAGGGATCACTCAGCATTTTTGGTCCGCATAATGTCATCTGAACCTCTTAAACCTACCGCTTTGTGTTTCTTTATTTAGGCCAGTCACTAACTAGAGACAAGCAACCCACTTCATCTTGCAGCAACGCACAAATAGAAGTTGGAAATAGGTCACTGGTGTCTGTTGGGTATTGAAACCTCAATTTCTCATCCACGATCTTCTTAACATCATCAAGTCCTCCCCAACAAAGACTTTAGGTATTCATGCAACATCAATATTTGTTTCCATGTACATCTACAAAAAAAGGTGAATATTGTACACAACTCCCTCATTCCGCACAGAGGTGATGTCAAGCTTCCAAATCCTCTTTATGTCAGCACAGATGGAGTTCCTATTATTAGAGAGCTCTCTAAAATTAGGAGCTCCATTGTATTCGTCAGCTCACTTGCCCTTTTATGAGCTCATTTGTTTTATTGCTTTGTATTGGTCACCCGGCTGAATGGCTTTAATGTGAAGAGATCCAATCACGCCAAAGACATCTGTGACAACATTGTCGGATGAAGGAAATGATATTTCTCCTCCAGATCTCAATTCAATCGACAGGCATCATTGATACTTCCCCAGGGGCTCATAAATATGCATTTTATATTTTCGGTGGTATGTCTGAGGAATGAAGAGTACTTTAGATAAGGCAAAAAAAAGATGATTGATACATGCTGTTTTGTAGCCACACTTTCTTTGGTCTACACAAGGAGTCCTAATGCTAGTACATTGGATTCCTGCACATTTGTGATTCAGAATTCACAGCCCTGCAAAGTCATAGATTTTTGGTCAAAAAAAAGAAAATGTACCACTGGTAAAAAAGCCCACAATTTTCTATGCTTCACTGCTTACGTTTTTCATCAAGCAATTTTGCACTTTGTTCAGTGGTCCTTGAACGCACCATAGTTGCCGTGAGATGTAAAAGTGAAACTTTTATATACAGTGTGCAGTGTGGAAATTGGTGTTCTCAGGTGGGATCTACTTGTCATGCCAGTAACGTTGGAAGCCCTCAGGACCGTCAAGGTTATATTTTTTGTCATCAGAGAATAAAACTTTCCTCCACCCTTCAATGTCCCCTGTTTGGTGCTCTTGACGGACAATTTTGTGGCGTTGAAGGAGACGAGGCCTTTGATGGATGCCGTCTGATGGTTATTGGACTGCACTTGGCACCAGTAACAACCTTCATTTGGGCCGAGGATCCTCCCATGTCTTTACGGACAGCCAATTGGATTGTCTGTCTAAGGGCTGGTGACATTTTTTTGGGTCTACAGTTTGACTTTTTTATTCCTTAACTTTCAGGATCGTCAAAGAAGTTTAAAATGACTGTCTTACTGCGTCCAACCTCAGCCGCAGCTCAACAATCCGACGTTCAAAGAGCGAAAAGTTTTTCTTTTTGTCCTTGCCATCAAGAGATCATTATGGTGTGTGAAGATTTTGGCTTGTAAAGGCTGTGGTAGTAAACCTTTCATCAGCTGATGAACAGCATATTTCACTTTAATGCTTGTTTTCAATAAATTGCTTATTCAAATTGTTTTTTGTCTCACTCCCATTTGTTCTTTTTGCATTTTGAAACTACTTAGAACCTCCTTAATACAACAGTGCAAAATGTAAATTCTACTTTTCAATTGGTCTTACAATTTCGATCAGGAATGTACGATCAAAAGATGGGTCTTTGTTTTTGTGTTTTTATAGCAAACTGTTGCATGTTGAGCATATAAATAAACATTTGATCTATTACATTTTACATTAGAAATTAGAAATTAATTTTGCGCGTATATAGGTAATAAATCAGTTCATCTGAAGAGCCGTTCGGGAGGCAAAAGCCTCGGCTCTTTTCAGGAAGCCAAAAAGACCCAGTTGCCACCACTAACTCCCACTGTCTATCTACGCAGTCACCAGGAAGAACTCAATGTTTCTGCGCTTTCTTCCTCAGCTGACCCGCTTCTTATAAATATCCACATATGAACTCCCTAAATGAGAGCGCTCTGGTTCAAGGAGACTAACGTTGCTCTGTTCCAGATAACGTGTTCCACATTTAGACGACGGTGAGGTGGGCAGAATGAGATGACAACAGGTGAAAAATGTCAAAGCATTCCATACTTTCTTGTATTTTGTCGTGGAGTTTAAAGAAAAACTGCACTTTTTTGGAATTTTGCCCATCATCCACGATCCTTATATGAAACATGACCACACGTCTTTATCCAAAAAACGTCAACAATGTTCTATTTACATAACTGACATGTATATAAACCAAGCTATAGCGACATTGTTATTGTAGCAGCTAACACGAAGAACTATTTTTCTGGCGTAGCGACGCAGTGCCTCACGGCACTACCAAGATAACGGGCCCACTGCAAAACAATGCGATAGGACACCAATCTGTACTGACTAGGGAACAATACACAGCTTGATGGACTGTGTTGTGATATCATGTGCTATGTGCTCCTATGCTATGTATCACAATCAATATCATGGTGACTTACTCGATGGACGTCCGTCGGGTCCAGCTAGTCTGGGGCGTCTTTTCCAGTTTATTTTGGGTAGGTGGGAAAAAGTTTCTATCCCTGCAGGGTTTGTTCATTCATTTTGGTACAAACTCTTGGAGCAATGTCATTGTTCCCCCAAATTTTTCAAGTGTCTGAGCGTACATGCAAATGACCTGAGCATTCCTAGGATCTCTATGAGTGCCATTAGGCGTGCAAACTCGTAGTGTCACACCCGTCCAAAATTTGAAAACTTGAGGTAGTCCAACTTCCATTGTGCGGTATTTTGTGTATGAGTGGGTTCAAAAAAGCAGCAAGGCGTATTTCACAATGGAGCTTTCTTTTTTGTCAAGCTCTGACAAAACAAGCCATAGAACAATCTCATCCAATTCATGATCTGACTCTTGTTTACCATTTATTTTGTTAATCATGTATACTTTAATTTGCTGCTCTGTTTGTTGTATATGTTTACTTTTGTTTACATAAAACAATTTATTTTAAAAATGTAAACCGAAAAAATCTTTTGGTCTCTTCGGCAACACTCGGGACAAGTCGTCAGAAAACCTGTTTCCGGTAAATTTTGTGTGCTGCATAAATTTGCGGTGCGCTGAGAAAGATGGAGCAGTTTGCAATTGATGCAGGCACGCAGCTTAGAGGGAACATTGGGCAATGTCCTCACTCAATGCGGCAGAAATACTCCACTTCTGTCAGCATGGCTTGGAAGCTCCACATTTACACCACCAAGTCATGCCGGTGTAATGACTTGCCCCCCATCTGCTACGAAGTTTCACTCTCACTTCCTGCGGGCTCAGCTTCTAAAACCTGTAGCTCATCCTCCGTATATTCAGGCTCAAAAAGATACAGTTCTGGATCCTCATTTGTCCAAAAGTAGTCGTCGGCGGCGGCGGCTCTGACAAAGTCTGACACGATGCTGTTGTTGATGGAAGTAGCGCTAGATGTGAAATCAATACGCCCAGAAAAGAAGTTCCGGTAATGTTTAAAATGATCAAAATACGGCTAAATACTGTTAGTTTTGCATGTTACCATGAATGTACCTGTTAGTGCATGGTCACAGCATGTATACAAAACGATCAAACATTGTTGGAGGCTTTATAGTCGAAATTGGTGTGTCACATGACGTGCGTTGTTAGCGCCCTCATGCTAACTGTTTTTATGACTTCAGAATACACAGAAAAGGGTTTCACATAAGGATTGTGAATGATGGGCAAAATTCCAAAAAAAGTGGAGTTTTCCTTGAAGCTGATTTTGTCATCCGCCTATCCATTATCTACAGTATACATCCATCTTTCCATCTATCCGTGGGGTTTTGTGCTTAAATCAAGTGAACTGAAGTTAGTAAATTAGGTAATGAAGCTCACCTTTGGAATAACATCATCTTAATGGATACAAACATTATTACCTTGGTCTTAATCTCATTTCATTGATGTGCTCATTGATTTAATTGATTTCCTGGGTTTTCTGAGCACACAGAAAGGAGAGAAAGTGAACCTGGAACATTCCAAACTAATGGCTGTCAATGAGCACTAAGCAATACAATATTTGGGAAAATGGTGGGAAAAAATTCAATAAAGTTCTTTCTTGGATCGCAAACTCTATCACCCCTGAAAGTTTGTAGAAGATGGGCTGACCACCCTGCGTGAGAAAAGGCCACCATTGTCACTCTGGCCAGCAGCAGGATGTTGGCCGAGTGTGATGGGTGCGCAACATGCCAACTATGACATCAGCCACCTCCTGAAAAGTCCTGAAGGAGGAGCTGAACGCGCGCACACACACACACACACACACACACACACACACACACACACACACACAGTGTACAAGCTGCCAAAACATCCGCATCACAATGTGTGAGTGCGTTTCTTTCAGGCAAACATTCCCCACACGGTTTCCTAGCAGCACAAATACACACAATGTCTTTGGTGTCCAGGCCATATTGAAGACAACATCACACTGATCTTGCTGCAGTCATACGGCAGCATGTGTTGCAGCGTGTGTTGCAATGTGTGTGCAATTTAATTCATTGCAACTGATTTGCATGTTTACAACCAAAAATTACCTTAGTCCAGTGGTTCTCAGTTATTTTCTGTCATGCCCCCCCCTTGGGGACAGAAATGTTTTCACGTCCCCCCTGATTTTAAATACTATCGAGAAACTGATAATATCTATTTACACTCCTGATCAAAATCTTAAGACCAGTTGAGAAATTGCTAGAATTTGCATTTTGCACATTTGGATCTTGATGAGGTTTTAAGTAGAGCTACAAAATGCAAAAGCAAGAAGGGGAGTGAGACAAAAAACATTTGGAACTTTTAATGTAAACAAAACAAAAAAAAAAGAAATAGGTTGTTTATCAGCTGATCAAAAGTTTAAGACCACAGGCTATAAAAGCCAAAATCTGCTCAAAATTGTCATTTTCTGTCAGGCATTCACGCTGTCATGCCCTCCTGATGGCTAAAGGGGGGGGGTCCATCATGGTCTGGGGTGCTTTTTATTCAGTGGAACACCGGAGCTTCAGGTGGTGCAGGGTCGTCAAATGGCGGGTGCTTACGTGCAGATGTTGCAGCGGGCATCCGTCATGACTGAGGGCCCTCGTCTGTATGGTAACAGCTGGATTTTTCAACAGGACAACGCTGCAGTTCACAATGCTCGCTTGACCAAGGACTTCTTCAGGGAGAATAACATCACTCTTTTGGACCATCCTGCATGTTCCCCTCATTTAAATCCCATAGACAACATTTGGGGATGGATGGCAAGGGAAGTTTATAAAAATGGCCATCAGTTCCACACATTTGATGCCCTTTGTGAAGCCATCTTCACCACTTGGAGCAATGTTCCCACTAGCCTCCTGGAAACACTCGCATCAAACATGCCCAAACCAATTTTTGAAGTGATGAACTAGAACAGTGGAGCTACTCATTACTGAGTCCTACTGAGAACATTTTTTGTTCTGGTTTGGAGAGTTTTTTATTACTTTTTGAGCGATGGTCTTAAACTTTTGATCAGCTGATAAACAGCCTATTTCAGTTTAATTGTTGTTTTCAATAAATTACTTTTTCAAAGTGCTTTTTGTCTCACTCCCCCTTTTTGCTTTTGCATATTGTAGCTCTACTTAAAACCTCATTAAGATCCAAATGTGCAAAATGTAAATTCTAGGAATTTATCAACTGGTCTTAAGTTTTTGATCAGGAGTGTATTTATCTGTACTCTACCGACTGAACTTGAAACTGAAACCAGGAAAATGCAACAAATTGGAAAGCTGTGAAGCATACAAGTGTATTCAAGAGTCAAATTGCATGTTGAGTATCGGCCTGGGCGATAAACCGAAAATTTACAGTTACCGAAATTTACTACGATAACCAACGTCATTTTGCCCATGTCGATAAATGTGGTGTTTTAACAAAAAAGAAAATAAAAGTATTTTTTTGTCTGTTTTGACTGTGTGTGCTAGTATGCCATGTTCATTCCCCTTTAAGACGAGGTACAGCGTGTGTAGTCACGTGACTCCACCCATCCAGCCTGAACAAGGGAAACAGACGACGAGGGAACGGCTCATGGTTCAAATGAAGAAGCGGCTGTACAGTGCCAGCACTTCACTCACTTATGCGGCTACAATTAGACTGTGCGAGTAGAAAAAATAAAAAGGGAGCACGCGTGCGAGTACGTTTTTCAACCCTTTCATTCGCATTTTGCTCCTGAAATAAGTCCGTACAAAGTGAATCAAAGAACAGTAAGATTTTGGCGCGTCTGTATATAAATCAACAAGTCTACAATTTTTCTTGGCTCACATCGGCAACTTGGACACGCGATGACATCTCAGCCGTACAAGCTGCACTCGCTGACATAGCTAACTAGCTATGTTATCAGTTGGATACTGGAGCGCTGCTGGAAATGTGACTGCTCTCTGTGACGTACTATAGTGCTCCCCCAATCATGGGCTAAAAATACTTTTTTTTCCTGTTTGTATTCATCGGAACGCTGCTCCAAATGATACACAAATACTTGACTTGAAATATTTGGATTGTTAAAGCCTTTGAAAAAAACAATAAACATGTACATCTTGACCAATTATGCAAAATTGACAATTCACAAATAAAGAACAAGAAAATAAAAACATTATAAAAGCGTCTATATACGAAACCATGATTAGTTTGTTGTTGGTAGCAGTTTTTAATGATTCCGTGCTTTATTTAATGTCACTAATAGATGGTCACAAGGCTACAAGAACATGTGAAATTCTCTTTTCATTCTGTAAATGGTGATTTTGATGATGGTTATCTATCCATTTCCTAAAGCCAACATGGCACACACATATGCTAGGTTCTCTACTTACAAACATCCGATTTGCGAACATTCGGCGATACGAACGCAAGCTGACTGGTCTATATTTTCATGTATTTTGTCTTGTAGTATTTATCATTACGTATTATTATATCATTTTTATTATTATTGTTTTTTTTCATGAATTATCCTCGTTTAAACTCATATTTACATACATACACATATACTGTATATATACTGTATATATGTATATAGGTACTACGTACATGTAGTACCTATATAATTGGTAAATTACCTTTTGTTCGACTTACGAACAAATCGACTTGCGAACGGTCGTCTGGAACCAATTGTGTTCATAAGTTGGGAACCTAGTGTATAGGCAAATAACATGGAATGTCTGGAATTGAATAGAATTGTTAGAAAAATGATAAAGTCAGTATATTTATAAATGGTATTATTGTTATTGGAAAATATTACCTGACATGGTTTTGCTAGGTTGGGTTGACATCAACGCTGTTCTTCTTGTGCAGTGTGATAAGTGGCCATTAGTAATGTAATTGCATGAGACGTGATGCTAGTCATCTTATGTGGCTGTATGTGTATATTAGTACATGTGTGTACAGGATGTAGTATGTCAGGGTATGTACGATACATTCATATTTGTGGATCGCAGTCCCACGGAGATTTATTTTGGGTCCCACAAAGATGATGTTGAGCAAAAGAACACAAAATGCAAAGTCAGTATGAAAACTGTCGTAACCACCCAAAGCACATTATGTAAATGGAGCGTTGTTGGCGCTTTTTGGAGGTTTTTTCAGAAGGCTTTATAGGCGGAATAGGTGAGTCCTATTACGTGCATTATATTTCATTGAAAATAATGTGTGCCAGTTGGTCAATAAATCAACAAAAAGCAGTTAATTTGCATTTCCTGTAATTATTTTCAGATGGAAAAGGTATATAGTGGTCGGAGATTTATCGTGAATCTATTGTTATCGAGGTAAAACTGCCGAATTTATCGTGATATTGATTTGAGGTCATATTGCCCAGCTCTAGTTGAGTATGATAAATTTGCACAGGATGGCATGTCTGACATTGAAACATTGACAGTACTCCCTGCCTCTCACGCCCCCCCTGACAGTTCACCGTGACCCCCCATGGGGGCCCGCCCAACTATTTGAGAAGTACTGCCTTAGTCCAATTGAAACTGGACTTTTAAGATATAGTGGAACCATCATAAAACCCATCACACAAGTGTGAAAAGAGGTTAACCACTGCACATAAACGTAAAAACAAAACATTAAGAGTCAGCATTAACTTAAGTTTTTAAGTGTAAAAAGAAGTTAAACTCTGTAAAACATAAAACCAATAAAAACAGTCTACCTCCACTTTGACAAAATGACAACATGTTTGGTGACGCTGGAGTTTACTGCTTTGACATCAGAATTTCCAGTGTAGTATCTGTCTTTAAAGACATAAAGGGTCCCTGACATGAGTCATCAACTTTGCTTAAATATGTTATATATTGTTTGTAATTATGTTCTCCATTAGTCAGGTTTTGAAAGCGAACGGTAAATTTGCAAAAATTACATGTATAGTTCATGGCGCCACCCATGATGAGCTGGCTCTCGCAGATCAGCCTCATTTCCGGAAGTGACGGCAACGGGATGACACCTCTCAGCTAAAGCAGCGTAAAATATCACTCAGGTAAACATAGCAGTGTATAAGACCGAGGATGTTTATAGTGATTATAGCCAAGACTTAAGCGATGTGTCAGTAATTTTCCAGGAAGAAGAAACATTTGGAGATGAAATAGAGCCTTAGTGCCACCTATTGTATTGGAGGTGGACACAAGCAATCCATTTGCTGTTAAGTCAAGCTATAGTGGTATATCTTGATTCAAATGAGTCACAAGGTACTGAACGCCTGCATATTTTCTTCAAAAAAAGAAGACTGGGGGTGGGGGCACATTTTCATAAGGTGGATGTCAGCAACACATTGTCGACCTCTCATTCATCACAGTGATACATCCCAGACAGGAAGCGGGGGTCGGACACATGCATTTATTAAAACAGCTGTCATCCTGACCTTCCCTCTCACAATGATTCATTAAATCTGTCAATATTGGGAAAACAGCAGAAAAATGTCCTGCTCCGCCATGTTGAGGACGACTTGAGGACAAGCTGAAAATAAATAAATACATTTTCAAAAATCTATGGAGACACAGCAGGCTGTTAAATTGGCAACAGAGCGATTAGTAGGCGACTTGTTTGGCGCTCCCTGAGGTGAGAGGCCCTCAGGGATTGACTCTTTTCAAAGTGCTGCTCGGTAAAAGTGCAACAGAAAAACCTACTGCTAGGCCAGTCTGCAGAATGAGCCACACTCACTTACACACACAGATTTTTAGACGCAGTACTCACTACTGTGCAAAAACTCTGTCAATTACACTTGGGTAAAAGCAATAGGACTCTTGGACACAAGATCCGTTGATAATTAGGACTTGTTCGGCACTGATAAGGAACATAACTTTCTGTCAACTCAGGTGGAAAAATATGTGGTCTCTAACTAACTTTTGACCTCAGCTACAACTGAAACATCTTGGGTCACACACCTTCTAAAATAGATAGAGGTAGTTGACGATCGTCCCTGAAAGTTTGTAGAAGATTGGCTGAAAATTATGACTTTTAGAGCACTATTGCATTAAACTTCTGCTGTAACATTTGACCTCAGCTACAAACATCTTAGGAATTCTTAATTTGGTAGAGGACAATCATCCCTGAAATCTGTAGAAGATCAGTTGAAAATTACGACTCGCATAGTGTTAATGTTAAACTTTTGCGCTAACATTTGACCTCAACTACAACTGAAATATCTTGGGTCAGACACCTTCTGAAAATCAACAGAATTCTTGCTTTGATAGAGGACAATCATCCCTGAAAGTTTGTAAAAGATCGGTTGAAAATTACAAATTGTGGAGCACAAATACATTAAACTCTTAACATTCTGTCAGGATTGTGTGCTGCGGTACTGCCTTCTACTGCTTCTCTGTTGCAGCACACTCCTGAGCACCCTGATTGCTGATCATCTTCACCTGTGCCTGATTAGTTGTTCTATTTAAGCTGTGTGCTTACTCACATCCAGTGCCAGATTGTCCCTTTGCTACACCCTGTTCAGCTCCTTCCAGCTTGTCCTTGTGCATTGTGTTTTGGCTTTCTGACCCTCGCTCGGCTTCCCTGTAAGTACCTACCTGCCTGCTTGACGTCTTCAGCAGTAGCTGTATTTTTGGTACTTTCTGCTAGTTTTTTGTTAGCAGCTCTTTTCGTTACTTGTTCGTATTTTTCCCTGCTCAGCTCACCTTGCAAGCAGTGTTTTTTGTTACTATTTCCCGCGACTAGGTCCGGATGTATTTTTGTTGTACTTTGTTTCTTGTGTTGTTTTTGGTACCCTTTTGTTGTCCATTTTTGTATTAAAGACTTTTTCTGTTTCACTTATCCGACTCTGCATTTTTGGATTCCTGTCTCACGGCCTTGGCCGTTCATAACAGAACAATCTGGCCAAACATGGAATCCGCAGAGTTCGCACATATCAAGGCCGCATTATCCCAACAAGGTGCGCTTGTCGGCAGCCATGAGTAATCCCTCCGGGGAGTTATGGAGTCCCTGGCTGCCCTCGCCACTAGCATTAGTGCTATTGAGCAGCATCTGGGACTTGGCGCTCACCCAGGACAGTCGGAGGGTGCAGCTCCCTCATCAGAGGTTGTTCGAATCGCACCTGCTGCCAGCAGCAGTAATAGTCGCGAGCCTAGCCTCCCACCCCCCCCACGCTTTTCGGGGGAATCTATGGATTGCAGACAATTTTTACACCAGTGTACCCTGATTTTTGACCAACAACCCAGCACTTACTATTCCGACCAGGCCAAGATAGCGTTTATAATGAGCTTACTTACTGATAAAGCAGCAGCGTGGGCTATAGCGGTGAGCAAAGCTAAGCCGGAGTTGCGCACCTCCTATTCCGTCTTTTTGGAGGAGCTACGACAGGTCTTCGATCACCCTATCCGTAGTAGGGAGGCCGGTAACCAATTGTTGGACCTACGACAGGGCAAACGCTCGGTAGCGGCTTTTTCGGTGGACTTTAGGGTGCTGGCGGCAGAAAGCCGATATGACGAGGAGGCGCTCCGCGGAATATTTCGCAAGGCTCTTGACGAGCGGATTAAGGATGAACTGGCGGTGAGGGAGTTCACCACCACGCTCAACGAGCTTATCGACCTAGCCATACGGCTGGATAATCGCCTCCGGGAACGTGATCGGGAACGGAGTGAGGGACTACCTGCAGGATCAGCCAAGAACCACCGTCAGGAGACTCGGCTGATACCACTAACACCTGGAACCAGCGGAACAGAGGGAGTCCCATCTACGGCGGCCACCGAGGATTTTGCGGAACCGATGCAACTGGGGGGAAGACGCCTGTCTGCTGCAGAGAGGTCACGCAGGCTACGACTCCGCCTTTGCCTGTACTGCGGCGAGCCCAACCACACCATCAGCAGATGTCCAGCGCGCCCGACACGCCGCTCCGGATTCCCTCCTGACGTCATTAAGGAGACTGGAGCAGGATCGACCTCCGTATCCAAGTTAAGGGAGAGTCAGCCTGCTCAGGGCCATTGTGAGTATGCTGAGATGCCTCCGGCGTCGGCTCCAACTCCAGCAGTCTTTAAGAGACTACAGGTGACGGGACTCATTACGGGAGGGGGCGTCAATGTTCAGGTTTCCGCATTAGTAGATTCGGGGGCGGATGATTGCTTTATTGACTCTAATTTTGTTAAGAAACATGGCATTCAGGGGGTTGAGTTGAGGGACCATAAGGAGGTCCACTCACTGGATGGACGTCCCTTGGCGGTAGTCACTCATAGAACCGTTCCGTTATCCCTTCAGTTGTCCGGCAACCACCATGAGTCCATTAGTTTTTTTATCGCTCCGTCTCAATCCGCACCCGTAGTTTTGGGTCTCACTTGGCTGCAAATTCATAACCCGATGGTGGATTGGACGAGGGGACAGATAATCAATTGGAGTAGCCATTGTTTTGCTAATTGCTTACGTTCCGCGGTACCCACAGTTTCTGGTAAGCCTAACAGCCCTGAGAATATTGACGTTACCGGTGTTCCTGACATCTATCATGATCTCCGCATGGTTTTTAGCAAGGATAGAGCTCAGAGTTTACCCCCCCATCGTCCATATGACTGCGCTATCGAACTCCTCCCGGGAGCACCGTTACCCAATGCTAGACTTTATAGCATCTCTGGACCCGAGCAACTTGCTCTCAAGGAATACATTGCGTCCTCTCTGGCTGCCGGACTTATTCGCCCCTCGTCCTCTCCACTGGGAGCCGGTTTTTTCTTCGTCGAAAAGAAAGATAAGTCGCTGCGGCCTTGTATTGATTTTCGCGGCCTTAATGACATTACCGTTAAGAACCGTTACCCGCTTCCTCTCATGGACTCCGCCTTTTCGTCCCTTCATTCGGCCAAGATTTTTTCCAAACTCGACCTTAGGAATGCTTACCACTTGGTTCGTATTAGAGAGGGGGACGAGTGGAAGACGGCCTTTAATACACCGCTCGGTCACTTCGAGTACCTCGTTATGCCCTTCGGCCTCACCAATGCACCCGCTGTATTCCAGAGTTTAATAAATGATATTCTTAGGGATATGATTAACCACTGCTGCTTTGTTTATCTAGATGACATCCTGATCTTTTCTAATTCCCTTCAGGAGCATGTCCAGCACGTACGCTGCATCCTTCAGCGGTTGTTGGAGAATCGCCTTTTTGTCAAAGCGGAGAAGTGCGAGTTTCATACCACATCTGTGTCCTTTTTAGGGTTTATAGTGGAGAAGGACAAGTTAAGAGCCGATCCCGCCAAGATCCAGGCGGTGGTCGATTGGCCTTCTCCCAAATCAAGGAAGCACTTGCAGAGGTTCTTGGGGTTCGCGAACTTCTACCGGAAGTTCATTCGTAATTTCAGCATAAAGGCAGAACCTCTGACAAGGCTTACATCAGTAAAAGTTCCCTTTGTTTGGTCTCCTGAAGCTGAGAAAGCGTTTACCAAGCTTAAAACACTGTTTACGTCTGCCCCTGTCCTTACTCACCCTGATCCTGCCTTGCAGTTTATCGTTGAGGTTGATGCCTCGGATACGGGAGTGGGGGCGGTCCTATCCCAGCGCTCACCAGTCGACCAGAAGCTGCACCCGTGTGCCTTTTTCTCACGTCGCCTCACCTCGGCAGAGAGAAATTATGATGTGGGTAATCGGGAACTGCTGGCCATTGTGCTTGCGCTGCGGGAGTGGAGACATTGGCTGGAGGGTGCAGCCCAGCCGTTGGTAGTTATTACGGACCACAAGAACTTGGCATATATACGCTCAGCGCACAGACTCAACTCTCGCCAAGCCAGATGGTCACTGTTCTTAACAAGGTTTAATTTCTCTATCACTTACAGACCTGGATCACGGAATATTAAGCCTGATGCATTATCAAGGATCTTTTCCCCGGTGGAGTCGAACTCACCACCGGAGACCATCGTACCTGTCACCCGGATACTCGGCGCTCTCCAGTGGGAGGTGGAGAGGAGGGTCTCTGAGGCGGCGGAGGAGACGGAACTACCAGAGGGGTGCCCTGAGGGGAAATTGTTTGTTCCTGAACGACTCAGATCCGAGGTGCTGCTGTGGGGTCACTCGTCGAAGATTGCCTGCCACCCGGGGATTCGACGAACCCTATTCCTGGTCTCCCAAAGGTTCTGGTGGCCTACCATGACAGCCGACGTTAAGAAGTTTGTCGCCGCCTGCTCCGTCTGCGCCAGAGGTAAAGCTTCCCATCGCCCTCCTGCCGGTTTGCTTCAGCCGTTACCTGTCCCTGGTCGGCCATGGTCCCACATCGCAATGGACTTCATCACTGGATTACCCTCGTCATATGGCCGGACCGTCATACTCAATATCGTAGACAGGTTTTCTAAGATGGCGCATTTTGTGTCGCTCCCCAAGTTGCCCACGGCCCTGGAAACAGCTAAACTGTTGGTGAGGCACGTTTTTCGCCTACACGGGATACCTACAGACATTGTTTCGGACAGAGGGCCTCAGTTTGCGTCAAGAGTTTGGCGGGCATTTAATAAGGCATTGGGGGCGACCGTTAGTCTCTCTTCTGGATACCACCCACAGTCCAACGGCCAGACGGAGCGGGCCAATCAGGACTTGGAAGCAGCACTTAGGTGCGTTTGTCATCGACACCCCTCCTCCTGGTCAACCCACCTCCCTTGGATCGAGTATGCCCACAACTCGTTACCCTGCTCGGCGACAGGTATGTCACCCTTCAAGACTGTGTTTGGTTACCAGCCCCCGCTTTTTCCCTCCCAGGAAGCAGAGATTACCGTCCCGGCTGTTCACGTACACCTTCGACGCGCCCGACGCATTTGGCGAGAGACCCGGGCTGCATTAACACGAACAGCAGAACACAACCGTCGGATTGCTGACAGGCACCGGGTTCCCGCACCTGATTACCAGCCTGGGATGGAGGTATGGCTGTCTTCTAAAGACCTTCCGCTGGCAGGGACCTCTCGGAAGCTGGCTCCAAGGTTCGTGGGACCTTACAAGATCAAAACAATAGTCAACAAGTCAGCTGTCAAGCTGGAGCTTCCACCGGCTCTTAAAGTCCACCCAGTCTTCCACGTCTCCTGCATCAAGCCTGTCGCTACCAGTCCACTGTGCCCTTCGGTCGAGGCTCCACCCCCGCCCCGCATCATCGACGGCCAGCCCGCGTATACGGTGAGAGCCCTATTAGATTCGAGAAGAAGGGGGAGGGGGGTGCAGTATTTGGTCGACTGGGAGGGATATGGACCAGAAGAGCGCTCCTGGGTCGCCTGCTCCCGTATCCTGGATCCCTCCCTCATTTCCGACTTCCACTCCGCTCACCCCAATAAACCAGGTAGGCCGCCAGGGGGCGTCTTATAAAAGGGGGGGATACTGTCAGGATTGTGTGCTGCGGTACTGCCTTCTACTGCTTCTCTGTTGCAGCACACTCCTGAGCACCCTGATTGCTGATCATCTTCACCTGTGCCTGATTAGTTGTTCTATTTAAGCTGTGTGCTTACTCACATCCAGTGCCAGATTGTCCCTTTGCTACACCCTGTTCAGCTCCTTCCAGCTTGTCCTTGTGCATTGTGTTTTGGCTTTCTGACCCTCGCTCGGCTTCCCTGTAAGTACCTACCTGCCTGCTTGACGTCTTCAGCAGTAGCTGTATTTTTGGTACTTTCTGCTAGTTTTTTGTTAGCAGCTCTTTTCGTTACTTGTTCGTATTTTTCCCTGCTCAGCTCACCTTGCAAGCAGTGTTTTTTGTTACTATTTCCCGCGACTAGGTCCGGATGTATTTTTGTTGTACTTTGTTTCTTGTGTTGTTTTTGGTACCCTTTTGTTGTCCATTTTTGTATTAAAGACTTTTTCTGTTTCACTTATCCGACTCTGCATTTTTGGATTCCTGTCTCACGGCCTTGGCCGTTCATAACACATTCGACCTCACCTGTCACGATAACAAATTTTGCTGGACAATAATTGTCCAACAAATTATTGCCGATAAACGATATTATTGTCAACATTATTTTGAGACCATTTTTTCATTCATGTCCTGATAATATATGGCATAATAATGCAAGTGCACCGTATCAAAAGCAGTTAATGTTAATTTCTCAACAGTTTTTAGCAAAAATAAACACTTTTAGCAAAAATTGCATTTGAATAAAAATCATAACCAAAAACAATAAGAAGTAGACCTACTTCTGTTAAGAAAAAACACTCCATCAAAAACCACACACAACAATAAAAAAAATTAAGTATCAAGTCTCTGTAGACAAAATTGCACTTCAATTCAACGAGATAGCTCTTGCAGTCTCATTTCCGGAAGTGATGTCATCAGGGTGTCACCTCTCAGCCAAAGCAGACTAAACAAACGTTTCTCAAGGTAGATCGTTGACTTGGTTCAGTATATTTTTCAGCAAAATAGTAGTCATGCCAAAACGCTGTGTTGCTGCTGGATGTCTACAGTATCCGAATGATACTGTACATTTGCTTTCTTTTCCAAAAGAGGAAGGTTTAAGATAAAAATGGATTAATCAAGTGCAGAGAACGACAGACTGATGCACGCCCACCTCGAGTTCTGTTTTTTGCAGTGATCATTTTACTGATGACTGCTATGAAGGAACACCTTTAAAAAAAACCATTTGGATTGAAAGTATGATATAAACACATTTTGAGAAAGGATACTATTTAAGAAGAACGACATCTAAGTTGCCACAGAACAGCGTATACTCATTAAAAAGACGATTTAAAACAATAATTGAAGGTTAAGCAACTCCAGAGTAATTTATACGTACCATTCTGTGTTTTGAAGGCGAACACTTCATCTCTATGTCTTAAAGCCATGTTCTATAAGTTCTCTATTTTGTCTCAAAATGAGAAGCGGCATAGAAAATGGATGGATGTTTCTCCCTTCTTTTCGCCTTTAAAGGCCTTAGCTATAATCAATATAAACATCCTCCGTCTCGTACACCGCTATGTTTGTGTACCTGAATAATCGTATTCCAAACGGGTCACTTCAGGAAAGGAGAATGAACTGTGAGAGCTAGCTCGTCATGGGTGGCGCCATGAACTATAAATGTAATTTTTGCCAATTTACCTTTCGCTAAAAAAATTATTTATGTTTGTAATAATTATGTTCTACATAAACAATACAACATATATAGTATAACATATTTAAGCAAAGTTGAAAAATCATGTCAGAGACCCTTTAAACTTTCAATCTAACATTTGACCTCAGCTAAAACTCCAACATCTTGGGATGAACATCATCTAAATCAACAGAGTTCTTGCTTTGGTAGATGACCATCATCCCTGAAAGTCTGTAGAAGATCGGTTCAAAATTATGACTTGTAGCGCACTAATACATTAAACTTCTGATGTAACATTTGACCTTGGCAACAAGTCAAAAATTTTGGTATTAATATCCTCCAAAATCAACAGACCTCTTGCTTTGATTTGATTGTGAGTGTGGCGTGTCAAACAATACACCTGTGTCACAATATTCCCATACCAGTGTTTCCTCTACCATCATATTACAGTACAGTAGAGCCGCCCTAAACACCCTAACCTATAACCACTCAAAGTGCTTAGGTGGCAGTCGACACGGAGCACAAGTCAATCAAGACAAAGTGAAAAGAGGACAACAATGGAGCTGGATTATCCTCAATCCCTTTATTTGGAGATCAACTCTAATTGCACTGCAACAGCAACACGTCATTTTGTTGTCACTGAACCTAAGGGTGGACGTTAACAACAGCCTGGGTTATAGTTTTCATAATAATCAATGCGTGACCCCACCTACAAACTTCCAGTGGAACAACACTGACCCAGAGCTTGGTGCAAAAAAAGCAAGGCCCGGCAAAAATATGTTTTTATGCTGCCTGCCAACAAAAATACAACATTTAATCCCAACGATGCCCTTACAACTTCACTGGTTGTCAGTATCGCTCTGTAAACAACTTCCTGTTTCCTCTCCTCCCCTCATATTGTGGCGTCAAAATGTTGCCCCTGTGGGAGCAGCTTGTCAAGAAGGAATCAATGTTCACTGCTGCTGTGCACCAACAGACATCGCCTCTGTACTCCGTTCTACTTGTCTGCTGCATGTCCATGTATCGGTCTCTCACTTGCGTAGGCTCTCGCTGTCTCGCTTGGTGGTCTATCCACTCCGCTCTGAACAAAGCTGCATAATGATATCGCCTTGCAGGCCCAGGCTCTCAGCCACAAACGTTTGGGCTACGAGTTATGTGATGCTATGTTGAAAATCCTGCAGAAAACAAGGGAGTCTCATCTCAGCAGGGGCGATAAACAAAGGAGGCAGGGATGGAAGGGTGCATGGGAAAAAGTCCTTCATTATGATAAAACACCTAGATTGTAGATGTCTCACTCCACTGCTGCAATGTACCAGACCACAACATCCCCTCCTCCCTCCCCATCTTTGTTGCTATTCCCTTTCAATGGATGTACAGTAAATATATGTCTCCTTTTCTCATATCTTCATACTATATTCTGCATGTAGTCACTGTGCAATGAGACTAAAAACAAGGACAAGTGGATTTTCTTGTCCCATTATGGTCCAACACAATATACACATCTCACTTTTTAACACACTTATGTGTCACACATTGTAAAAAATCATTTCCAAGAAGTCAACCACTTGTTTGTTAAGAATTCTGTTAAATCATATCTTGAAGCAAATGAGGCAACATTGTGTACTTGGGTCATCCTGTTACAATAGTATTACTTTTTCTTGTATTTGTTTTCATTTACCGCAAAGCACCGTGTATAAACC
The DNA here is from genome assembly GCF_027744805.1 of Dunckerocampus dactyliophorus. NCBI lineage: Eukaryota > Metazoa > Chordata > Actinopteri > Syngnathiformes > Syngnathidae > Dunckerocampus > Dunckerocampus dactyliophorus. The sequence continues at coordinate 25,109,719 of NC_072823.1, read as the reverse complement.
GCACTTTTTTTCCACTGGTAAGAATCAAAAAATCGGGGTGCGGTTTATTCACGATGAGAGGTCTGTGACCAGACGCAGAAATTAACGAGAAGTCCATTTTAGAATAGCCGTCTGTGGGTCAGAAAGTTGCTTTCACTTTAGCGCCCTCTGCTGTACAGTTGCTGAAAATGCTGGTGTATGCAACTAACTTATCTGACGGCTGTCTGTATTTTCACACAGTGAAACGATCTCTATATACACTGAAGCTAACCTAAGCTTCCATTAAAACATTGCAAATGTAAAATACAATACAACGTTGGAGTTTATTCAAATTCACCCTGAAGCATATAATAAAATAATAATAGAGAAAAAGAGAAGCAGTGAAAGATAAGATAGCAAAACATCTCTGAAAATTGAAAATTTCTTTATTTTGATTTATTATTATTATTATTATTATTATTATTAATCTGTGCTTAGTCATAATATTAAAGATCTAGATGCCAAAGTTCAGATTTCTTCTTTATTCTTCTTTTTGAAATTGCTTAGTCCCTTTACGCATGTTGATTTGAGATGAACGAGTTGGCAAGCATTTATGAACTAAAAATTTTTTTTTCCCGACCGTGAGCCTGAAAATGGGGGTGCGGTTAATACACGGGTGAGGTTTATACACGGTGCTTTATGGTAATAAATAAATAAATAAATAAATAAATAAATAAATTTTGTACACTTTTAATTATCAGATTTTTAAAAATTAAAAATAAAAAAAGTCTGTTAGCAATCAGTATTTTTATGACCGGCCTTATAATTTAATAATATTTTTAATAACAATTTCTAACAATTAACCAATAGTTAATTTCCCTTAATGAATTTAATTTTGTCAACTGCCCATACTATTAGAATAACCCCCGACATCAAAGGAGAAAAAACAGGACATAGGTTGTATGTTAGATGCCAATGATTGGCTGCCAAAAAAAGGACTTCAATGGCTGGTATTTCAACCGCAGACATTTTGCAAATAAACTTCCAACTTGGGACTCAGACGACAGCAGCAGTGAGGCTTGTGTGTTTACACACACGGCAGCGTAAGACCATCACACAGTGTTGCTGGTGTTGCTAAATGACATTTCAACAGTACGTCTTATCTGAACTGTGCAGGTAGCACGTCGCGCCCCCCCTCACATTGCACCCGTTCTCGAAAGTGATGCTGCTGGTGGAAGTTGGCATGAAAAAAAAGTTTTCTGGTGGAAGTCTGCTCCCACTAACACCTCTCTACCCTGCAGTGGGGAGATAATGACAACTGTAAAACAAATATTTGTGTACTTCTAAGACCCATGCCAAGAAAATGCAAAGAGCGGTCACACCCATAAAAAGCTATAAGAATGCCAATTTTTGATAATGTAACTCTAGAATATGCCTGTCTATGCCTCCCAAACACATTTTAAAATCAGTTTTAAACATGAAGAAACAATTACAAGCATATGGTATACAGTACTGTACTGAAACGCGCAGTCACACAAAATGTCTTGTCAAAGCATCTTCCTGCTGGAAAATGTAACTTGTGAAACAGCGCCCTCTGGTGATTCATATCTGTAGTACTCTTTTTCCTCATGCAAATTGCACAAACCATTTTCTTTTTAAGTTACCGTACTAAATACTACTAATGGAAGTGGAAATCTTTAGTGATAAAGACCAAAAACGATTGGACCAGTATAGATGTGGACAACAACAAGGGAAAAAGGAAAAAGTATGGACAGTCAAACTTGTCTATAGCGGCCACTAGAGGGAGACTGCAAAAGTGGCCGTTATAGACAGGTGGCCTCTATAGACAGGTTGGCGGCCATTTTGAATGTTGACCAGTAGAGGGCACTGTGGGACTGCGGATCAAAGTTGTACAGCACTACTAGGCTTGTTATTATCCACCACCCACAGAACAAAGCTGTGCTAATATTGTCTTTTGTTATGTTTGTTTTTAATATTTTACTTTTTATACGGCAGAGTGTCATTACAGCTTTAGTTCATCAGGAAGTGACGGTGGGCGTCCTGAGCAGGAGAGCTAGGCTCAGTGCTAGCTGTGAATGTCGAGAGAGTTGGGAAGTGTGTTTATGTTGGCGTGGATGTAAAGTCCTGCAGTGCTCTCCGTTGTTAATAAAGCCATTAAAGTGCATCGACAACATGAGTCTCTCCTTCCCCACAACAAGCAGCATTACAGTATTGACCAGTGCACATTGTCTCACACCAGGAAATAAACAGTGTCACTGTAGTAGCAAGCTCCAAAGAAGACGGCTTTTTTTGTGTCGAATACAGAAGATGAGGACTTTGATGGATTTGTGGATGAGGTTGATCAAAAATAACGTGAGTACATTCTAAAATACTTCAATTAAGTACAACCGAACTCTGTTTTACTCCCGCTGCCTTTTTAAAAACATATACGATAGCATGCATGCTAGCGTATGTTTTAGTGTGCATGCAGTATTGTATTGCATTGTAGCGTCGCTGGGAGCACGTCCTGTTCCCAGCGTACTTTGCAGTAATGTTTTGGTGCAAATGCTCTTAAAGTTACATGTTTGACCAGGAAATAAACGGTCTCACTTTAGTAGCAAGCTCCAAAGAAGACGGCTTTTTTTATGTGGAACAACTGACAGTTTGTGTGGATCTTGTGAATGATTGTGACTGAGCTAGGACTCAGTAATTAAGGTCTACACACGACGGCTTCATTGATTAAAAAAACGAAACTTTTTCGTGCATGAAGCTTCTACTTGAGTCGGTAATTTGGCCGCTATATGCGGTCAGATATTGACCAAGGGATACAAAATGGGTGGCCATTGGCAGTGCTAGACAGGTGACCGCTATACATAGGGTCCATAACACATAAATTTGCTACGGGGGGATTTGTCAGTGGCCGCTATAGGCAGGTGGCCATTCTATAAAGGTGGCCGCTAAGACAGGTTTGACTGTATATATATTTACTAACAACTGCTTTTGTTATATGGAAGAATAATGTAAATAGTACATGTTGAATACAGGAAGTGAACAAATATATTAGCAATTGATGTGAAATGAAGAGGACATAGGATTAAATAAGCTCTGCTTCGTCCTACTCCTTTTTGGACATGCGGAATTGTGAATTGTAATATCAAGTATTCCAATGTAAATAATAGTTTTGTAAATAGCAACACTAAATATTACATAAATTCATATGAATTTTGTAAATAAGAGATAATATTTTATTAGAAAAAAATATACTGTTAGAAAGCCCGTCGTTTTTGTGTGTTTATGTTGTTTTGTTTCATTGTTTCGCCAAGCGTTTATCCCCAGCGGTCCTTGAACACACCATAGTAGTGTGCTTTTGGGCTTTTGGTAAAGGTGAGCTTTGGTGACGTTATTATGTGTGTTGCATGTTCGGATTTTGTTCGTTGTCGCATTAATTCATGCTAGCACACTGCCTGTCACCCATGCATCAGACAGCAATGTTATCATCTTCTCTCTGGAAAACAATTTCCAAGCTGGTACCAATGGTGAGTTTTGTATTTGTTTTGTGCTTTTAATTTGATGTTGTTGGACGCCACTTGTCTGAGACACTTATTTTGTTTGGTGCAGTCAGTCAGGATGCAGTTAGTGCACAGCACTTTTATTGTATAGGCTTGCATTGTGCTTGTCTTTGTTTTACTCATAATAACTAAATAACATTTCAACCTCCCAATGCCAATACCTTACATACTTCCGGTCAATAATTTCTTCCTGTCCTACCACTACACCCCCCCCCCCCCCCCCCAAAACACACACACACACACACACACACACAAGCACGCACTCACTTTGCTGAGTCATTGGAGAGATCCGTGTATGTGTGTGCATGCGTTGAACTTACATATGTACTGCGTATATAATACAATTAATCAAATAGTCATATCCACAAATATTTGCATATATGGACACAAAACAGATTTTGCTGAGTCACTATAAGTGGTGTTTTTCTATGCAAATGAACACATGTAAACACACACACACACTCATCCTAGGATGGAAGTGGTTTTACTGCGGTGGTGTCATCATGGAAGGCATGAATGAATCATCAGAATCACTCCAATCTGTGTGGTCAAGCAGTCCACCTACTGATGGGACTGACTGACTCCATCCCATCGTACATCAAAATGTCCACTGGTCCACTGGTAACTATGGCAATGACACAGCCAGCCAGCCGGTGGACGATTCTTGCAGTGATTATCCCGTTTGATGCTGGGGTCACTGGGTTCACATCCAGAACCTACCTACGTTACATGTGAAATGTCCTTTTTGTTGCAGAACATTTCATATGTAAACTAAAGACAGACGGGACATGTCCAATCAGATGCATTAATCCAGTTAGTTTGGATCAAGCCTGCACTGAACCTTGCATGCCTCCTCTTATGTCAACTACATTTAACTGACGTGATCCTGTCACGTGACCAGAGGAAAAACTGTACACTAACATCAAAGAACGTGCACAAAGACTGAAGGGACAAGCTGTAGATTGGCAGGTAAGCGTCATATTTGTGCGAGGGACAGACAAAAAAACAACAACCAGCCGCAGCACAGCACACAAAAATGTGACGCAACAATCAAAACGCAACAAACACTTGACACGTACCTTTGCGGATGATGTCACACTTTGCGGGAGAGTTGCGCGACTAGAAGAAGAAGAGGAATGTGCGTGTGTGTGTGTGTGTGTGCAGACGGAGGAGGAGACTTGGCATATGCAGCTCCGTGGCGGTGCGGAGTGCGCCAGGATGCGGCAACGACCGTCTGCAGACAGCCGCGTGCACGCGCAGTGCAGCGTGCGGGAAGGGGGGCGGGGGGAACTCATTTGGTGTGGAAGCGGGAGAGGGGGGTGTGGGTTGCATACAGCAAATCTCGCAATCCTCGTCAAGTCACCTGTGATGATGTCACAAGGGGCAGCGACTTTAAACTCAAACGGTTGGTTTGTTTTTCGGTGAATTCAGAGTTCTACTTTCAGTTGCACAATGTCGCCGAAAGAGGGCGCCAGACTCCACTTTCACAGTTTGCAAGCATGTTTTGGTAAGCCAAATATTTTTGTACACTCACACAAGTCAGTGGAGGCCTTGTGGACATCTGGGGCCCTGAAATGGACGTCAAGGGGTCTGTTTTAGGGTGGCTTGAGTCCCCCTTAAAAGTACCAAAACATCCCAATAATCATAACAGATTTTTTTCATTTAAGAATCAGGGAAGGGCAACTTCTGTATTGTGAATGACACTCACCCTGCGGGCTAGGCCACCCATTACATACAACAACTGCCAACTCATTTAGTGTGTGAAATGACCGTTTAATAAGACTCAATTCACTTTTCACCCTGTTTTCCTCTTAGAACAGCTCAAAACTAAAATTACAACATTTGAGTGCATTAATGTTTACTGACAAGAACAAATTACTACTACTACTACTTTTACGGCACAACATTTTTGTGGCTACCTGAAATCAGTCAGCATACTCCTTATCGTTATGATTTGTGTTGTGGTGCGTCTTTCATTGTCAATAAACTACTGTTGGTAAAGTACTGGTGGTCCTTGAGAATGAGTTGCGTTCCTCGACTGATGAAAGTCAAACTTATCCATAAATTATACCTAAATTAACTGAAATACAATAACAAAAAGATTAAATACAGCAATTAAATGAAATAGTAATAAAAAGAGAAACACTTCTTACTTTTATCTCTGTAGTTTTCTTGCAGGCCTTCCTACCATCTAAAAATATTGTCCCAAGCTAGTCTGGTTGGTTAACAGCACACAGAATCCATGACCGCTCTAGTATTCATTAGCATTCAATAATTTTTATCTTTACCGATGGTCATCACAGTCGAGTGGTTGGGACCAAAAGAGCGGCCAATGGGTGTTTCTCCCCTTTCTGAGCTTTTTATGATATTCATGCTCACTTCCATGGTGATGGCTTTCCTTTTCTGTGCCGCACCGCCGCTGGTGAGACTTAATGACATGTAAAAATTTTAACTACTACGTGATCAGTGCAGTGTGGCTGAGCTGGCACACACTATTTATTCATCTTGTGCTACCTGCCATGAAGAAACCCCAGGCCATCTCTTAAGGTCTAGGAGGCGGTGTTTTCCAGAGCGTAAACTAGTGAGCAACCACGACACTCGTCGACTATTTATTACCTTGTTGCTTCATTTGTTACAGTGGCAATTAAAGAGAGAATGACAGTGTCATTGGAGCAGTCATTGGAACAGTCAACATGGAACAGTCATTTATATTGCAAATGTTGATCCAAAATCGGAGAAGAAGGGGTATGCAAAGGTGGAGTGTACGCCCCTCTGAATGACATAATGTACAAAAGAACCTCGGTTACTGCTGCCCGAGTTAGCATGTTTTTCAGTTAACGTCGAAAACTTATGCCACAATTTTGCCTCAGATTGCATACATTTTCCAGTTAGCATACAATACTCTGTGCGTCTTGTCATATTATTAATACACTGTATGAGGAGTTTTTAATGATTTTTTTTCCACAAAACATGTTTCCCTGTTAGCATCCTAGCTAACAAAATGGCACTGCAACCGGAAGTCAGCTACGTTACGTCGCCCGTCTATGATGTCATCAGTGGTTGTTTCTCAAAAATGTTAGCACATTGTTATGTTATAGTACTGTATATATATAGATGTTATGTACAGTATAAAACCATTCTAAATGCATATGAATTATGAATGAAAGGGATAAATGAACATTTAAGGTTACTTTTACCTGCAATGAGGATGTTACTGTTACCAAAGACACGATGTGGCAATGAGATCAACCACCACCACCTTCCTGTTTTCCCATGAGTTATTCCGTGAATTCAGTAGTGTTTCTCACCTTCTTTGTAAAAATGGTGGGACTTTCTTTGGCTTCATTTTGGCTTACTGTGGGTAGAAACACTATTGAGTTGAAGAAATAACCCATGGCAAAACAGAAAGATGGTGGTGGTTGATCTCACTTCCACATCATGTCTTTGGGAACAGTCATGTAAAAAAAAAAAGTTAAATTAAATGTTCATTTATCCCTTTCATTCATAATTTATATGTATTGATATGCATTTTGATTTGTTTTCTGCATGTCAAACTAAAATTGTAAAACTAAATAAAAACGTGTTCTGTGTTAACATTTTTGGCTTTCTGGAACGGATTAATTGGATTTAGATTATTTCCTGTGGGAAAAAATTATTCGGTTTGCATCTGTTTCATTTAGTGTCGGACTTGCTGGAACTAATTATTTTATTTTTTAGAATTGTTAAAAATTGGAGAGATGGTTACAAAATGAATCAAATGTAAGGAGTTGCCTTTGTCTGATCCTTACTGGGAACTGTTTACTTATTTTTTTTATCTTTTCATGCAGCCAAATAAAGTAAGCAAACTATTAGAAATAACTTGCAGGATGATGCAGTGCAGTTTAGTGAGGGGACGTTCAGCTCTTTTTGGCTCCTCTCCCAAAAGCCGGCTCTTTTGGCTCCCAAACGGCTCTTAATTTACTGTCATTTGTAGCCTCATATTTTAGCTTAGCTTAGCAAAGACAAATGGTTTGTTTGTTGGTAAGTCATATTACATTACATTTTTTTCTATGAAGAGCTTTATAAGTGCCTCGTTTTGCGCATTTCTTCTGTCACGAAATCTTTCTTACTTTTGCTTAATATTTGAATCAAACTTGTAATGGCACAAAAACAAATGAACAAAACACTGCAAACAAATCCACACTAGAATAAACATGGGCAAACTCGTCCAGTATAACCAAAAATACAAATGTTGTTCGTGCATGTTGGCATTAATAAACATTGTGGTTTCATTTGCTCACCCTGATCTCTAACAGGTTTATGTCTCTCACCTTCACTCTCCTCTCCCCACCATTCTGCACCGAAGGCAAGTCTTGGGATCAATATCAGTGATTTGCATAATTCATCAAGTGTCTCAATAATACATGACACAATCAGCCCCTTTGTAGGGAGGCCCCTACAGATTGGGGCAGGATAAATATACGGTCAATTTGCTCCTGAGAGACGGAACTTTTCCTTCCCATGCTGTGATTTTAAGGCGCACATGGCCCTGGCGGAGGTCTGCATTCCACTGAGTACCGAGTTAAAGAATAATCTCTGGAAAAAGTGCTGGGCTCAAAGTTATTTTCATATGATATTGTAACAACTAGAGTATTGTGTATGGTTCTGAGCTGTGATTCGGGGGTTAGGCTATTGGGAGCAGTGGTATTTGCCTGCTAGTTAGAGCCAGTCCACATTGAATGGCACTAGTGTGGCGTGTGTGTCTTGTTGTAAGGTACTGCTGTTTTGTTGACACCAATAAAAGGCTGCTGTGTGCACAGTCATCCTGCCTCATCCGCATTCCGCTGACATTGCAATATTTGATACTCTTATCTAACAGAGCTGCTGCGCTAATTTCACTGTATGTCTTGACTACAATGACAACACATGCACAAATCCTTCTTCCGGTGGCTAACAACAATTCCCAGAAGACAGGAAGGTGTTCTAGGTGCAAAACACTCACTTTTCACTTCCTGTTGATGGAGTAGTCATGTGTTCTGCTATTTTTGTCCATAGAGGTTAATTGTCGCCATGTAAAAATACATCAATAAGCCTACTAATACTACTACTGCACACAAATAATGGTAACTTTGCAAGTAAACAACCACTCAGCCAGCAGTTGTACTGTTAACTCACTGCCCCGGGCCATTTGGGTGTTTTATTCGAACGTTTTACTCGAGACAAGGCAAAGTGCAAAGAGGTGGAATTAAAAGAAGCTGTCTCAGCGTAAAAGGCACGCATACACACGAAGGTGCTCCCAGGGCCATCAAACTGGACAGCTTCTCTTGAGGCATCATGTAGTGGTTGACACTGCTCATGTGTACACTGCCGTGTCCGTGTGCATGAACGCTCAGTCGTCACCCAAGTGTGTTGTTGTGTAGTAAGAAACATGGAAGAGTGATTGCAGTGCATCTGTTCAGAAGGTTGAAGTGAACCTCTGCAACCTTGGCGAGATTTAATGCCTTACTAAATCCCCAGGGAGTGGTGAAGCCTTACCAACAGCATCTCAGAGGGCAGTGACACACACACACACACACGCACGCACGCACACACGCACCTCTTCCATTTTGTCTTGCGACAAGGTGACACAAAAGACCTGCTGTGTTACACACCAATGGAGGTCAGGACAAAGTGTTACACAGCATAATTAAAATGATGAGTCTTGCTTTACTGCTGCATGAGACACGTATTATCACAATGACACACCTAACACTCGTGTACATTACCTAACCAATATTTACCTAACGCATCTACAGGTGGTCCTCCTTTTACATTTTGTGTAAATAAATATACTCCCATATATTACAGGCATATAGAATACAGTATAGTACTTACAAGATATGTAGTTACACATCATCATGTCATAAGGCCCTGTCACACCTTGACGATTTAACCAGCGCAGGCCCGACGTGATAATTTTGATGGCATACGTTGAACTGTTGATGTTTTTTTCAATTTTGGGCGTATACATAGCGTATTCATAACGAGTTCGACGTATACATGACGTATTAGTAATTTATATAGAACGTTTCTAGAACTTATAGAAACTTAGACAACTTATACCAACGAATGCGTAGCGTGTTGCCGGCGTTCACAACTTATGCCCAACACCAGTCTAACTTATGCAAACCTCATGGCAGCGTATGGCCGACGATCACGTGCCGTAGCCTATAAAAAGGCTGCCACTTGATGACTCAAATCATAACCTAACTAGACATCGCAGTGTCAACATCACCATCATGCTGAAGAAAATTTCGAAGACCGCTGCCAAGAAGTATGAGGGCAGTGACGGAGGCCGATGGCAAGGACGTGGACGTAAGAAGGATCCATCACCAACCACAGCCTCCCCCTCCCACTCTCACTCTGATGGAGATGACGCAGGTTCTAAGGCCTCTCAGGCATCGTCAATGGTATCGGAAGCTGCTTCCCCAGTGGTCTCCATCTCCTCTCAGCCAACCCTTGCCAAGAAGAGAGCCAAGAAGACACAGTTTTGTCTCAATGTATCTTGACGTATTACGACTTATGTGTAACTTACAAATAACGTGTGTGAACGGGCGTCAACGATCGCATGACTTATTGCCCGCGTATGCGGGAGGTATGAATCATACGTTGACATACGTCGAAAAGTTTTGTGCATGCGACTTGGACGTACTACGACATATGCCGGCGTGCTTCAGCGTGCTCTTAACTTATACAAAACTTACCCATAACTTATTCGACGTACGCCAGCGTATTGGCCAAATTTTTCATACGTTGGCGTACGCTGGCTAAATCGTCAAGGTGTGACAGGGCCTTTATCAAAGCGAAACGAATCAGTGTCTTCTGATCAAATCTTGAAAGATGAGAACCGATTTGCAGTTCCGAGTCGTTCGTTTGTGAGCTGCTCTTACTTGCGCATCTCAATAAATAAGAAAAGTGTGCAAATTGTGTTTGATTTCAGAAGTTCAATTAAAACGAAGAGACCAATTAAAGGCTCAGGAAGTTTTTGGTTTCATTTTTTGATTTTCGCTTGAACTGGTAGTTTACAAAATTGAACTTTTTGACAATTTTTAAAATATTTATAAGATATTGAAATTGTTTTTTTAATTAGCTGTAAACTAATCATCCAAATTATTAACAAATCCATTCTTGAAGTATTTCACTCTGTGTGTAGTGATGACCATTTTGGGTCGCTGCTTGTCATCAAGGGGTCATAGTGGATCCCGCAGCCAAACCAGTTGAGAACCACTGTTCTAAGTTACCATTAAAAAACAAATCATTTACAATTTAAAGCAGTGAAACACTTGCTGCAAAACGTTTGGCACACCCCTGCTGCAGGTGGAAAGACAACATGTCCCAATACTTTTGCATTACAGTTTTGTTGAAAAGGTGGGGAAAAGGGAGATGAACTCATGACGACCTGAGTCCACTTGCTTAATCAGAGCGGATAAAATCAGATTCATCTCCATGAAGCATCAACCCAGCGCCGTTCTACAGTTCAACCTTGCAAAAACTATTCAGTCTCAAAGGTCACAAGCAAAGTCTCAAAGCTGGGAGGAATGGTGTTAATGCAGCATTAGGAAAAGTAAAGATAAGCGACATTAGGTAAGCGTAAAACCATCCATTGTTCACATTTTAGCAGTAAAAATGTTCCCTTAAGCCTGCAATGACGTAAAAAAATATATATCAGCAATGAGGAGCAGAAGCACTTTTCCTCTTTATATCCTGATAAGCATATATTCCAGGAAGGGGAGACGTAATTTAATGCCGCCTGTTCATATAAAGGCTTCTTAGTTGCATATGGATTCTTTTAAAGACAAACTTTTAGGTAGATTGACTCCTTGGTGAACTTTTCCCACAAGTTGACAAGTTAATTAGCATTAGAAAAAAACGACATTTAGAGACATTCATTTTCTCTTATAGATACCATGACTAATGCCATGACTATTGTGCTAACCTAAATTTAATTTTAATTACTGTAGATTGTTTTCTTCTTTAAAATTAGTTAAATTACATATATAGGTCAAATATTTGGCAGCTTTTCAGTGAGTATGTATATAAATAAATATTTTCTGTGAGTATAAACCAAACAATAGATAAATAAATTATGAATACAGGTGGCCCACGGTGGCCCACAGTCAGAACATCGTGGGCTCGTATTTCTGTTGGAGCATCTCTGTGTGGAGTTTGCATGTTCTTCCCATGCGTGCGTGGGTTTTCACCAGGTACTTCCTCCCACATTCCAAAAACATGCATGTTAGGTTAATTGCAGACTCTAAATTGTCCACAGGTATGAATGTGAGTGTGAATGCTTGTTTGTCTATATGTGCCCTGCAATTGGCTGCCGACCAGTCCAGGGTGTAACTCGGATGTCGCCCAAAAAGACTGCTAGGATAGGCTCCAGCATACCCCAGACCCTAGCGAGGACAAGCGGTACAAAAAATGGATGGAATTTAAACATTTTAATTGAAGAAAATATAAAAGATACAAATAAAGAGGTTATCAGTATTGCCGGGTTATCGGTCACTGTTTATTTCATAGACTCCTAAATCATTATGACTAATGCAGTGAGAGTTGAGAATTGTTGGGGAGGCATCAGTGAAGTGTTTTCCTTCGAGAACAACTTCAATCAATAAGGCCTTTGAACGAGATTAAAGGTAAACTGATGAACCCTCCTCCTCTTCCACCTGGTGGAGAGCACGGACTTTCCCACAATGGAAATGTTTGAAATGTTTATGCAATGCGATCCTCTTTCTGGTCTATTTCTGCCCAGCCGCCATTGAAGTGTTATTGATGATCTCTGTGTATGTTAGTAATCAATAGTTGCTCTCATTAGCTCTTAAAGGGAAAAGTCTTCAATGGTTTCTTTGATCAGACTGCAGATTTACAGACAAACTGCCACAGTGTGAAAGTGGCACACATAAGATTAGTTTAAACTGTCAATTGCATCGACTTGAATCAAATAATTATGTCAAATCAAATATTTATTCAGTGACAATATCATTATTGAAAAATATCAAACAATAGAGTAACATGTGACGCATGTCTGCTCATGGCACAAAGATCCACCAGTAAACAAAGAGCACCACTCTGCACTGACCTTTGATGTCCGAGGAGAAATGGGCGGAGTGGCGCGTTATAAACAACTGCAGTTGCTGCTCAAGGTCGCAGCAGTTGAGGTCCACGTCCCAAGATCGGATTCCTAGAAGGGAAGAAGGAAGGAGAATATTTGATTCCCGCTGTGTCATCACATTAGTACAAGGGTAGGCAAATTATTTGACTCGCGGGCCACATTGGGTTCAATGAACTGGCTGCGGGGCTGCCTATCGCTACAATTTCAATGTTAAAGAAAAACTGCATTTTTTTTTTTAATTTTCGGCGGTGTATTATCACTCTTGATATCACTGCTGGTATTATTTTGTCATCTCCATTATGGTCTCTATGGCCGTCATAGACATTTGCTGATGTAGTCCTGTTTGTTTCTGTTGTTTTGTTGTTGTTGTTGCAATGTTCTTGTCTCTCCTGTATTGCCCCGCTCTTGTCCACGCCCTCCCCCCTCTGTTTTCTTTTCTCTTCTTGTCTATCCCCTCCTGCTCCGGTCTGGTCACTCCCAATTTGCTTAACAATAAACATCAAATAAAGTCAAATAAAATCAATATAACGGGTAAGAGTATCTTACACGTTTCCCTGGCAGAGCAAATCTGTTTAGCATATAAGACAATTTAGGTCAACAATACTATCTGCCCCAATGGCTGGACAGGACAAAAAAAAGGACACATTCGACAGGCTGGGTTAAAAAGCTTAATGGGCCGTATATGGCCCATGGGCTGTGGTTTGCCCATGTCTGGGTTAGTACAAAGTCTTCTCTTGTCTTCTGCACGTTTTCATTCCTTCAGTGAGAGCAGGAATTGAGATTATGTTTGAAGCCTTGTCTTTCTGTGAGCTTTTGTTTTGTAAAACTTCCTCTCAGAGTTGAGCACAGCCTGTTCCCACAAATGCTGAGTCACTGCTAGCCCCATCTCTATGTTAAAACAATCACATGACCAGGAGAGAAAGTAACATGAGTGGAAAACAGTAGATTCCCGCCTATTTGTGGATATTTTCTCTGCTTTCATTTTTAATTTTTTTTAATGGTAACTTAAACAGAAAGTGGTTTGATAATGCTGTGTGCAGGGAAGAGTGCTCCAGCTAAGAATCCAGCAGAGGTCGCTGTCTCACAAGTCAATTCACTCAGCATTTCCAGCAGAAAGACTCTTTGACAAGACGCAATGTTGTGTAACTGCACGTTTTGGATACTGTATGCCTGTAATTGTTTGTGTGAAACTGAATTTACAATGTCTCTAATAACTGTGAGATGCATATTATAGGGTTAGAGTATCAAAAACAGGCATTTTTATGGGTGCGTCCATTATTCGCAGTACACCTGCACAATCTAATGAAATATTATTTATTACTACTTAATCAGTATGATGTTTTTATTTGAAGATTACTTAAATTAATTTGATTAATAGCTTCACATTTACAATATCAATGTTGTCTACAATCTTATTTTGCACCGTTAGATAGAATGGATCATGTACTGAATGAATGTATTGGGCTGAAAAGCACAAGTGAGGACGTTAAACTCTTCCTTTACTTGTGATTGAGTGACTTGACTAATAAACCAGCTTGGGGTGCAAACAGCGCTGCAGTGATGACGACTACGCTGCACTTAAGACGTAATGAGAGTCGGGACAGGTCCACCCACGCAGATCACAGACTCAAAGCTCTAATGAGCCGAGCGACTGCGGTACCAACAAGCGGCAGAGCCTTTGGGTCACTGGCAGCCGGAAGCTGAGCAGGTGAAAGGTGATGGATGCAGTTGCTATGGCGCTACGCTGACGTGCAAAAGCATGACTGATCTGTTCTGTGTCTCACAGCTCTTCTTAACAATGCAGTTTGAAGTGTTGGGTTATTATGTGTATACACACTCTACAGAAACACACACATGGAAACCACTAGGAAAATTCCTCATTTGGACACCATCATAAACATGCACCTCCTGCCTATATACTGTATATATGAATAGCGAATATTCTGTACAGTGTACACAGTGCATCTGGTAAGTATTCACAGTGTTTCAATGTTCCCACATTTTGTATTGTTACAGCCTTATTCCAAAATGGAATAAATTCATTTTACTCCTCAAAATTCTACACAAAATTCCCCATAATGACATGATTTTTTTAACGTTGCAAAATGTATTAAAAAAAAACAATCACATGTACATCAGTATGTGCCAGACTGTGTGCCATGAAGTTAGAAAAGTTGCATTGTTTTTAATTAATTATTAATTTGAATTATAAAGAAAATTTGGATTTGGTAATAAATTTAGATGGTGTTGTAATAGATAAAGTGCCAGAAAATAAATTTTTAGGAGTAACTCTTGATAGCAAACTAAGCTGGAAACACATCAGACACATACAAAGTAAAGTTTCCAAAAGTGTATCAATCACCAATAAAGCTAAATATTTCCTAGAATACAATGGACTGTATTTATTGTATTGCTCATTAGTTTTTCCCTATTTGACTGACTGTATAGAAGCTTGGGGCAATACTTACAAAAGTTCACTACATCCCCTCTTTGTACTCCAAAAGCGTGTAATAACAACTATACATAGGGTTGTTTTTTGTGATTATACCAATACCTTATTTTTGCAATCTAAATTGTTAAAGTTCCTTGATTTAGTTGAATTTTTTACTGCACTGCTTTTATATAAAGCCAGTAAAAATATCCTTCCTACTAATATTCAAAAGCTCTTTACACAAAGAGAAGGGGGTTATAAACTGAGTGGGTGTGGTAACTTTAAAATTCAAGCACCACTAGGAAACGTTTGTGTGTGTCTGTATGTGGCGTTAAACTTTGGGACAGATTGGGGCTCAAGCAGCTCAAGCAATGTCCAAATATTCATCTATTTAAATCAGTGGTTCTCAATTATTTTCTTTCATGCCCCCCCGGGGGGACAAAAATGCTTTCGCGTACCCCGGCCCGATTTGAAATACTATTGAGAAACTGATAATATAATAATATTAATAATATAATAATATTAATAATATAATAATATATTTATTTATCTGTACTGTACAGACTGAACTCGAAACTGAAACCAGCAAAGTGCAACCAAATGGAGAGCAGTGACGGATAAGCATATCCCTGTGTAAGAGTTAAATTGCATGCTGTGTACAGCAAATTCATACATGTTGGCAGGTCTGCACTAATACTGAAAGTCGTCTCTGCCTCTCACAGTTCACCGTGAGGCCCCGTCCATACGAATACGAATATTTTATAACCGCATATTTGTCTATGCGTTTTGGGCTCTCATCCACACGCATACGGTGGTTTTTGTCCTTAAAAAATGAGCTTTTGGAGAACTCCGGCCAGGGTGAAGATTTTTTAAAACTCGGGCTTCAGCATATTCGTGTGGATGGAAAGACGGACATTTTTTGTTGTTGCTGACAGATGACAATTATGTGCTGTTATTTCCACATTAGATAAGCATAATTTAAACGTGTGCAATGACACACATAACATTGCTGCTTTCAAGCATGCTGACATGACTTTTTGTGATTTTGTGAAGAGTAAACATGCGCCTACTTTCACTTTACATTGACGAACAAAGGCGCCATTGTGGGCTTCGAGGGCGCTACACTGCTGCTGTTTTGCTCGTTAAACGGCTAAGACACCCCCGCCACCGATGGCAGTTTGTGACAAGATCCGATCGGACCTGTAGCTGGTGGGACAACTTTCACAAGCATGTGGTTATTTTGGAAGAATGGCGTGGGAATGTTAGCATGGCAAGAAGCTTGTGATTGCTTCTACTGTACATCGCCATGTTCGTTATGATTCATGTACAGAAATGACATAGGTGCCTCTGATTGGTTAAAATTGCATTAACAGCCTATGGCTGCAGCACCCACTTACTTTGGCATGCGCATGACAGCCACAAATGCCCCCAAAATAAAATAATATTCTGCAGAGTACAAGCTGCAAGTAGTGAAATATGCAGCCGAAAACGGTAATCAAACAGCAGAAAGAAAGTTTGGAGTGAATGAGAAACTTGTGAGGGACTGCCGAAAAGAATTTCAAGAATTAGTCATAATACATGATTCATACGTTCATATCCAGTATGATGATGGTATAATAATGAGTACGGACATATGAGTATTTCTAAAATATATAGTGTATAACGGAACAATAAGAATACATATCGTATATGTGTGTGCATGCATATTATATTGTTTATGTATTACCGTATAATGTATAACCTGATGCATATGTATTAATATAAGTAGTTTCAGTGTTGAGTAGGGGGTGGGTGTAAATAAACTTATCTTCTACCCACTCCTTTTCAAGACAAATTATTTTCTTTATATAGTTCATATGTGTAGTTTCATTATGTTCGGTGTATTTGCCATATATGAATAAATATACATTTATATATTTTTTTTCTGTTTATTCTACCCAGTTTGGGAGTGGTGTGTACAGCATTGTACAATGTGTGTTTATTTTCCATCCAACCATTTTCCATGCCGCTTATTCTTCTAGGGTCGTCGGGGTATGCTTGAGCTGATGCCGGCTGACTTCAGGCGAGAGGCGGGGTACACCCTGGACTCGCAGGGCACATACAGTATAGACAAACAACCATTCACACTCACATTCATACCTATGGACAATTCAGAGTCGCCAATGAACCTAACATGCATGTTTTTGGAATGTGGGAGGAAACGGGAGTGTGTGTTTATTTTATGGCTCAAAATAAACAATCAATCAATCAAAGCTGAAACTTGAGCTCACGTGCATCCTTTTCCACTGACTATTATTGAGATGTTTCAACAGCTTCACTGGAGTCCACCTGCTGTAAATTTCGTGGATTGGACATGATTTGGAAATGCACACGTCTATATAAGGGCCCACAGTTGAGAATGCATGCCAGAGCACAAAGCAAGGCATGAATTGTCTGTGGACCTCTGGGAGAGGATCGTCTAGAGGCGCAAATCTGGCAAAGGGTACAGAAAGATTTCTGCTGCTTTTGAAGGTCCCAATGATCACAGTGGCTGTCATCATCCGTAAATGGAAGAAGTTTGCATGTTCACGCTGACAGAGGTTTAGCCTTTCTCTGTCAAGCATCTCTGCAGCAACCCACCAATCAGGACTACATGGTAAAGTGGTCAGAGGGCAGCCACTCCTTAGTAAAGGGCTCACCAAAAGGCAACTGTAGGACTTCTCATGGTGTGACAAATAAAATTCTCTGGTCTGACGAGACACAGATAGACGTCTTTGGCGTGAATGCCAAAGCATCATGTTTGAAAGGAACCAGGCACTGCTCATCACCTGGCCAATAGCATCCCTAGTGAAGCATGCAGGCGGCAGCATCATGTTTTTCAGCAGCAGGAACTGGAAGACTCATCAGTATAGAAGGAAAGATGAATGCAGCAACGTACAGAGACATCAGACTGGGGCAACATTTCATCTTTCAGCAGGACAGCGATCCGATAAGCTGTGGGAGTGGGCTGCATGTGAGGACAACTGTCACCACTGTGTGGTGCCACTGCTTCGCCTGCAATGTTTTTTAGGGCAAATCTCAATTTTATATGACTTATTTATTAACTTATTTATTTAACTGTTTTCAACAACGACCAGAACATGAACCGAGAACATTGCAAAACTGTTAATTTTATGGCAAAGTTACTGAGAGCATTTGTCATGAAATAGAGGTGTCATGTTTGAATAGAACACTTATAAAAATACTAAGAGGTGAAGCAAATATTCTTTGGTGAACTACTCAACATCAGCTGGTGTGCTACCTGTTGGAGACCCCTGTGATAGCGTCACTGTCTAAAGCTGTACACACCTACATGTTTCTGTTGCACAATTTTCAAAACACAACTCGTGTGTTGAAGACAAGCCATAAGTATTATAATAATAACAAGAGAGCAAGATTGTTAAGTGACACTTTAAAAAGTAAGTTGTGATGATGAGTTAAAGCTAAAATTAATTTAAACTGCAAAGGTTATAGTGTGTTTTAGATGAATCTTGAAATTTCACCTGAAAGCCGATTATACCTAACCTATCATGAACAGTGTATTTCATTATTTTCTTGTTGTCAGAAAAGTATTGTTGTACTGCAATCCCCTAATGTTGCACTATTAAGAATTCCACCAAAATCTTTGGGAAAAATGCAGTGTATACATAAATATGACTTTCACGAGATGTGAGCGTACCTCAGTAGAGGTCAGTTCAAAGAATGACTTCGTATTTTTAATGAGGGAAAAACTCTCGGGTAAGTGAACATTGCAGGCTGTCCAGCATTCCGGAAGGAGCTGTATTGAGCGTTCAAGGTTTCAGAAGATCTTAAATATGTTACTAAATCATTATAACTAAATATTAGAAACACTTCCACGGGATGCTGCAGTGCAGCTGTACATCTTTGACAACCACTTTAATAATACGGTGTTAAAGTAAGCATTACTATCTTAGTGAATATGTGATCCAGCTCTTGCATTGGATACTATGATATTGTGCAGGTGTCCCTAATGAAACGTACATTTTACACACACATTTTGACTTTATTGGTCATATTAGCACAACTTAATTATACTGCTTACATACTGCGTGGGTCCAATGGTGCAATGCTGCACTGGTAGTGATGACGTGATGACAATTCCCGAACACTCCACTTTCAACACCGAACAACGGACTGCACTCACCGGACTCGATGTGAGCTCTGGCGGCGTCCAGTTGGTACTCGGTACCGATCTCGCCGATCACGACCAGCATGTAATAGCCGGCCCGGTTGAACGGCACCCCGCGTCGTCGCCGTCTCCCTCCGCCGCCGTCACCTCGGTACCGTAGCCGCTCCTCGAACCCGTGAAGTGGCGGGAAGCACGAGCCCTCGTCCTCCTCCACCACCGGGAGCGCACCTCGCACCGGCATCTCCATGGCAACACGTCCCGGGGACGACTCCATCGCCATGACAACAAGCGCACCGTGTGAAGGCGGGTGATGGCGGACAGGGCGGAGGCTGGGGAGGGGGCGGGTCGAGTCAAATATCAATAGTCCTGATACCAAGGGTAGTCTCCGTATCGAGTCGATACTGTCGCGATGAGACTGATATTTTTCAGCTCTATTTTACGTTTATTTTTTCCAAATGTTGGTGCGTTTTCTGTTGTGTTGTTCATATTATTACATTGTTTAAAAACTCACGGAATATTGTACTTCGATGCACAAGTGCTTGGGGGCAAAAAGCCCAAAGGATTGGAACGAGAGCCAATAGTAGTCTATTGTTTTCTTTACTATATGTTGCTCAATTGTATGTAATAAACGGGAATCATTGTATTATTTTGTTAATATTGTCTAAATGGTTGTACTTCCATATTGTTCATTTTGTTCTGTTGATACATTTTTTGGTGCCTGAAATATTTGTTCTGTTTTATGCTGAAAATCGTTATAAAAAAAAATAAAGGATAATATCGCAAAATCATTCAACAATCTTTCATGTTAAAAATGGTATCAGTATCTGTATCAGCAATACCGGATTTACTTGGCTCGATACCAATAACTCCAGTTTCGCCCACCCCACGTGGAGGCAGTGGTATGGGTTGGGGGAGTGGTGGTGGGTGTGGTATGCTGACTAAGCAGTGAGGCTGTTTTTAAGTATGTTGTGATTGGTTGGATAATGCCGACCTACGCGAATGCCTTCTCAGATTTCGGATCCATATTTGAAATAAAAACTATTAGTTCTTGCCCCAATAACAGTCCAGCTTTGAGGCCAAAATCCCTGGTTTCAGCTGTGAACCTTGGCAGGATCTACCGCTTGCAAGGAGCCTAGTGTAAAAAACATTAAGTCCGCCCTGAACAATGCCTGCACAGTAAATATAAATGTATAATCCCCCCCCCCGCGCTTTAGACCATTGTTCACGAGTGACAAAGCAAGCTAACAAGCTAATTAGTCCACGAGCGTCACAGTTGCTCGCTCACTTAGTTGACTCACCGGCCAACACTGCCCCCTGGTGTTTAGGTGAACAAATGCACGGCATTAGCTCAATCCCTACGCAAAACTTGGAAAGTATCACGACGGCGTAGTGACAATGCAAAAGCGAGGACGTCACTGTGGAATTGTGACTTATTGCCTCACAAAACATCCCTCCATCACATTTGACAGTGAGTCAGTGCACACGTGGCACCTCCATCACATACAGCAGGTTATCAGTGCTCACAAAGACCTTCACTTGCCAAAATTTGGGTTTGGTTCAACGTGACTCATGTTTTTCTCAAATATGCACCAAGTTCTTGCAGACTAGCTGAGTCATCAGGTGGCGGAGGGTAGCGTGCCTTCTAAGACATGCTGCTATCTGCTGGACAACCTATGTAACTACACAATGTTCGCGCCAGGCAACTGCATAATTAAAGCCATCATGTGACATCTGCTGGAGCAGGGATAACTAAAACAATTACTAAAAATGAGTATGTCAAGGTAAAATATAATTAGCATTACCGTATTTCCTCAAATACTGGCCTTTATATTCCTTTCTGTGCATTGTCTACTTGAACGAATGAGCCACTGATCTAAAAAAAAGACTGGATCGAGCTTCTATTGTTTTATTTTTGAAGCCAATGGAAATTTGCGGCGGCCATCTTGGTGAGACCACTTTGCTGTGAGACAACAGTATGGCAACGCACTGGTAAAACTTCGATTGATCGTATAGCCACCAAAATCAACTGCTAAAGGTTATAACTACTCAGATTTATACGCTTTTGTGTCATTTATCAAGCTAGTAAGATGTATTTTAGCTTCGAGACGGACGAAAAATTGGCTGTGTGGCAGCCTGCAAACATTGTTTACGTACGGAATTTAAAGTCTATCTTTGTCTAATTATTTTCCTACGGTAAACCATTTTTTTTTTTTTATCTCAGGATAAGGTTAAGGCAGGAAGAAAGCAGAAATTTTGTCACATGTCTTCTACCTTTGCGTGAATCATGTGTGGTATCAGAATTAATGTAACTTGGTAGTTGTGGTAGCTTTTAAAAAAGCTGTTTTTTGGTACAAAAAGACATTAGATAAGTGCAAATACTCAAAGCCTACTGTAAAAAACTGCATAGAAATAATTTTATCATTGATTGCTAGGCTAGGCACCAAAAAAAGGCCTAGTTGTTACAGGAAGGTGTAACTAGAAAATTCTTGCAAAACCACCCATCAAAGTTCATACTTTAACTTTTGGTTACATTTCGAGAACTTTTCAAAGCAAAGCCGTTCAAGTAGTGGCACATATATCAGGTCAAAAAAAGGTGCCAAGTAAAAGTACTTACGAGTGGAAGGTTCTTGGGAAGTGCTTTTTAAGTTGTGTTTCCTCATCCTCGCTTCCTTCACTGGCACTCCTGATGTTTTTGATGATTTTTCACTAATTCTGCGTTCGTATACCAGCACAATCACAAAGCTGTGGCGCGTAAGGTGGTCTCACCAAGATGGCGGCGATCGAAAAAATCTGGCTTCAAATTTTGGCGCGTGAAAACAATAGGTTGCTCGATCCAGTCTTTTTTTTAGATCAGTGGAATGAGCACGTCACCCAGTGGCGGACTTAGCAATTTTTGGGGCCTAAGGCGAACATAGCCAGTGGCCCTCTTGTGGCTCCAGCATGCCCCAGCGACCCTCAGGAGGAGACGCGGCATAGAAAATGGATGGATGGATGGATGCTGAATACTATGTGGGAATGCATTAAGGTAAGATTTGATTACCTTATTGAGTGCTAATGTGCATATTTGTTTGGTACACAACATGTTTGAAAAGCAAAGTCCAGGCTCATACTGGTGGATGGTGGGTTCTAAAATAATATAGTTAGAAATCCCCAGTTTTTGAATGCTTAAAGCGAGCGGCGATTTGGTCCACTTTGTTTGACTGTCCTTGACCACACCTTCTCCCTTCTCACAAGCTGCACAAATACTTTATTATTTTCCAAGAGAAATTCACACAGATGGGCTACTATACTGTATGTTTACCCTTTTTCTTTCACTTCATATTTGCTCCCAAATGCTGATACTATGTGGGAACGCATAAAGGTAAGATCCGATGACCTTATTGAGTGGTAATGTACATATTTGTGGCACACGACCTCTTTGAAAAACAAGTCTAGGCTGTATCTGTATTAATTTCGTGCTTTTACTGTTTGTCTTTTGATGTTGTTCCTGTCATAGTTTTACACAATATATACAGTAATAAATAAGATAAATTAGATCGCAATAATGTACGTATGTTTTACTGATGTGTCAATGACTAGCTAGTGCACTGCTAATTCTAGCTAATGTTAGAGCTCGTGCTGAATTGACAGAAGCCCCAACATAGCTGTCCTCGGCTATGCCTGCCATTAACTAGCAGCTTAAATTTTAGCTCGCAGTTCCAAGCAAAAAATCAGTACAGAGACGACTCGCTTCTAAAAAAACAAAAAAAAAACAAATCACTCGTTAGTTGGCACACTCGTATGGCTAAGTACCACTGTATATATGTCAATTAAAAAAATACTGGCAGTGCTTCAGTACCTTCCCGTTTCTCTCCGGCAAGTCGACAACGACGCAGTCCGTGACAATTCCCATCACAGTGACAGTGACAGTAGACACAAAAAACTTTGGTGTTGTTGTGAGAGCCATCAGCCAGGGCTTTGAAGCTAAATTTACCAATCAAAATACCCCTTTCAATAAAAATACCCCTTCTCAATATTGCTCCCGCTTGTAGCTACACGGTGACAACTACAGCATCGGCCAACGGTCAAACAGGACGTGCGCACATTAATCGCGCGTCAAAAAATAAATAAATTGTGCTGTTAAAAGAAACTTCCGTTAACGCTTTAATAACGTGTTAACTTTGACAGTCCTAGTTTTTACATTTTTGCAAAGTGTGGTTGCAGCAGAATGTTTATTTTGTGTTATTTTGTTAATTGATCGTTTTGTGTTTTTTTTCCCCAACAAAACTTCATTCATGGTTATTTAACACGAGGTGTGGCAATTTAACAACCATATGTCATGTTTGTGGCATTGCTATTTGAATGTAAAAATGTGCATGTTAAAAAGCCTTCAACAGACCTCTGCATAGATTTTTTTGTGGCATGAGTGCAGAAACAATATAAATAAGGGATTGCCCCACAAGCATAATCTCCTTACCTTTCCCCACCTCTTTACAAAACTTGGTAAAAGAAATAATTGTTCAATATTCAGTTGTCCATTCATTTGTCATTTGTAATTATTTTTGCATCATTTTCTGCATGTACAAGTAAAACTATAACTACTGTCTATAAAATGTGTTTTGTGTTAACATTTTTGGGTGTCTGGAACAAATTAAATGGATTTACATTATTCACTTTGGGGAAATTTGATTTGTTTAGAGTCTGTTTTGGTTTGAGTCGGACCTTCTGGAACTGATTAATGATGGTAACCAAGGCACCACTGTATTCACGTTGTTATATTGTTTACAAAGTCAGGGAATACATTTTTGGACACAGGAAAGCTTGGATTTGAGTAACGGTCAATAGTAGTTTACTTTTCTTTACTTGTTTTGCACTATTGACTTTATTTTGCTGAATATGAATATAACAAAAGGGAATAATTGTATTTTTTTGCTAATACTGTTACAATGTCTTATAATGTATTTATACATTGTTAAATTGGTCACAAATTAGTCCATTTTTTTTGCGTAAAATCATTGTCCTGTGGTTTACTGTGATTATAATCACAATGAACGAATTCAAGTAAAAATCACAAAATCCTTCTAAGATCGTGAATAATATCTAATAATAAAAAGTATCGCAGTCATTATTGGTATCTGTAATTGCGGCCCTGTATGTACTTGGTATTGAATTGACACCATCATCTGCAGTGTTGCCCAATCCTATTAAAAATGACAAGTGATGTGGAGAAAAGGCAAAGCTCCATCAAGTGTTGAAAGGCAAGCATTTTATTATTAGATGCTACAGTAAATCTTTCACAACAAAGGCACTGACGTCTGTTCTCCAAGACAGTATGAATTAAGGCAAAAAGATATTGTTTAACAATCTGGATGCTGGATTTACATTTTTGTAACTTTTACGTTCATTAATTGAACTGTCTTTGAATTCTGGTTAAAATACAATCACATGTGATACATCTCATGATATACATTTGTCAGTGAGAAACCGAATACTGTAGAAAATATATATCCATTGACAAAGTGTTATTTTTAGAATTGTAAATGGAGAGTGAAAATGCAAAAGGTACATCAAATTGAGCTTCTACAAGTAATATTGAATGTTTTCTCCATGCATTTTTGTTATGATTTTAAGCCAACAACTTCAAATGATAGCAAGCCATTTTAAAGTAATGCAGTGTGTTTTGGCTTATCTTGAAGGTTTGAGGGATATTTATCACTTAAATATGACATTTGCTGTTTTGTACAACTTATAAGGCAAGGTCAATTTGAAATGACAGTATAAGAATTTCTGTATTATAGTTCTTCTCCATTAGACTTGAATATGTGAAGCAATGAGGACTTTTTAAATGGCCGATCAATGACACAAAGAAGAAACGGGCTTGGTCACACTTATGAGAAAAAAAAACACGCCACACACACCTGCACGCACACTTGTACTCACACGGTACACTGAAGGTAGCATCGCCAAAATGTGCACACAAAATATACAAAGCCAAGACGAAGTGATATCATCAGTCAACATCTCTGTCCACCCACAATGCACCTGGTGTGGTTCTTTCGCTTCAAAATAATGGTTGGGGTGCAGGGGGAAGGGTTGGTGTCTATGAGTGCAGCCTCATCTTGCTCAAGGTCAACATATTATAAGGTTGGATTTTTAACTGAAGCCAGAATATCTCCCATCTTCTACTTTTCTCACTTAATCAACCCTCACCTGATGATTTGCAGACCTTGACCTGTTCTATTAACTTAGCAGCAGAGCGCGGCTAGTTGTTTCCCTGGAATGCTCCCTGGGCCGCGGAGGATGCCGCACCGGCTGCGGCAGTTTGGAATGTTTTGTTGGTGAAGATGCCTTGAGAGAACTCCTGCTGGGCTTTCTGGAAGCTGGCCCCAGTCCGGCGGTACATGCTGTGAACCTGCACAAGAACACAACATTAGCTAGTAGCTCTGTTGGCTTCCTTGCACTACATTCAGGATAAACCGACATTTCAGACTATAGCAGATCCCTGTTATACACAGGGTTTACATTCAATGGGGAAACCTCACGAATAATGGATCGCAACAGGACAGCATGTGAGTCACAATTAGCCTTTAGTCTGGTCGTCAGGCTCCTGCTACAACTACACTTCAGTCTCCTGTGTCGCTGCCTCCAGTGCCATGTCTACATAATCCACACTGTTTGCCTTTGTAATTACAGGAAAGACTTAGAATCATATAGGGGTGCACCATATCAGGCCGACAATCTGTCACTCTGGTCGAATAGAGCTGAGACTGAACGGATGAAGTTGGCAGGGACCAACAACAACCAACATTTATATTAAAATTAATTACAATTTTAGTTATTAAGAAAAAAAACCCTGCATATTTGTAGTTAAGGGTTTAAAAAAAAGTGAAACAACTGCAATGTTACAATACAAACAGTTTAATGTTATTTTGACATATTTGTTCAAGTTTATATATGGAGAAATAAATATGTTCAATTGAAAAATGTTGAGGTTTTATTATTAAAGAAATTAATATTTGATACCACATAAACACACATTGGAACCATTGAATACTGATACTGATTCCCGAGTACTGATCGATGTATGAATATATTTTTACATCAGGTTTTAACGCTCTACAAGTGGAATATTTAGAATATTGGTGTGAAATCTCAAAAGTGTTCTGATGAGGCACTGTAGTCTTACCATCTTGAGGAGGATGACAGATATCACGGCACAGATGGTGAAAAGGATAGCCACAATAATCACGATGGCGCCCACTGCCTTGTTGCTGCTGATGACCGAGAAGGCGGCGATCCAACCACTGCGGCCAACACATGGTTGACATTTCAGGTTTAGAAGAATAGTCAGTAAAGATGCTTTTTCATGTTTTACAGTCAAGATGGTGTTGTTGGGTTCATATTTACCATTTGTGTCTCCAAACACATCCAGTCCACTTGATGCCTCAGAGCTTAAATTTGGTCTCTTATGACCACATCACATTCTCCCAAGCTTTGTCTGAGTCATTCAAGTATTGATCGTCGGAAGGCCCAACATCTCAATCCATTACAGCAAAGTGTGTAACTAAAGCCACTTTGACACAAATTTAGCCTCTGCATTGTCCCAAAATTCGCCATGGTAATGGTGCACATTGGCAAATGCTGCCGCACAACTTATTTACACCTAAGTCAAGTACTATTTACTGTACATCTAGTGTATGACATAATATGCATGCCATGCATTGTTCCCACATGGGTATGCATTGCCGCCACCACCACTTCCACCATTCGTGAAGCTCTCATGGCATTATTTGGTCCCGCTTTGTCCTTTCACACTATGGCAGGCTATGCAAGGGACCCACAAGATGTTGAACCCCAGAGAAGAAGCTCTCATTGCAGAAGAGAAAAGGTGTCGATGTTATCTCACAGCTGCAACTTCTGACTCAACCTCTGTTTCAGTTTCTTGCCTAGGTTCTTCTTCAGGTCCAGGCACTGCTGGCCTTGCTCTCCCTTTCTCCTTTGATATCATTAACCAGCTCCACACATGTAATTCTGGGCTGGTCCCTCCCTCCCTCAGCTATTTGGTCTTGCCCATGGTGTTGGAGAGGTTTGAATGGAAGAGACTGTTTTTGTGACAGGTCTTTTATCCATATATGTAAAGAGTATTTTCTTAAAAGGGACAGGACTAATTTATGTACTTGATGGACACATAAACGATCTGTGGAGGCCAGAATGCTAGCAAGTTGGATCAAATACAAATTAATTTATAACCTCTATTTAATGTTATTTTTTTAATTTTTTTTTCTTTTTGTTTTTTACATTCTCTGTTACAATAAAAATTCTGGGCTGTTCATATCTTTGTAAGGTGGTAAACTTCAGCCAGGGAGCAAATACTTATTTTCCAGACTACAAAAGGACTAACTAACTAACTGCCAAACACCCGTAGCCTGAAGTCACCTTCCTCTTGGATAACAGACCTTTGGACTAATCATGTGCTCCACCTATAAGGCCCAGTTACAATGTTGGCCAGGTGCATCGGTTTATCATTTCTTTCAAACACACTTCCAGAGACACAGTCAAAGGAGAGGCTGAAAGATACAAAATCTCAACAGAGAGGAAAAGGAGAAAGACCGTAGCTATCTTAACATCACATACTCAGAGATAAATTAATCCAGAAATAATAATAAATAGTAATAATAGATAGCTGCTGGTCATTTGAGCCTGGTTTAGACTTATGCGTAGTCACTACACCATCCTTTTAGTTTGGAAGTTCTGTGTCGGGGTTGGAAGTATGCTGTGCAATTCTCCACCAAAACACTAGGACCAGTGTTTTCCAGAGAGTCAACTCAGTGAGACACTAATCGAGTATTTAGCTTGTTAGCATCTTTCGTTGCTCGTGAAAAATGGTAATTAAAGAGAACCGGAGAACCTTATTGGAATTGGATCAAATCGATGTGTTACAACAGTCACTTTTATTGCAAATGTTGATCCAAAATTGGAGAAGGCGTTTGCGAAAGTGGGCTGTATGCCCCCTGAACGAGTAGTATATACACACACAAAATAATGTACTAAAAGCCGACCAATCACTACCTTGATGGCCTGCATCCGCCTGATGTGAGGTTATATTTCTTTGGAGGTGCACATCAAACTAAGGGTTTGGAGGGGGAGGAGGAGCCTTATCGCAGAAGTATAAACCCGACTTTCCGGTCACTACTCAGTGGAATTCAATAACAATGGCAGCAAAGTTTGTTGTTTGGCTTAAAAATGAACACAGTAGTTTTAAGACCCACCTGTTTCCCCACTTGGGGATGCCCACAGACTGGATGATGAAGATAACCACTTGGCAGAAAAAGACAAAGAAGAAGAAGAAGAAGCTGAAGGAGCTGTCAGTCCTAAACAGAGAAGAAGACAAGAATATGTCACCAATGCTTTGAGTGTATCTCCAACGTTATGACCCTGGACACAGTACACACTCAGTGAGGACATAATTACTGTAATTATTAAAAATGTAATTAAAATAAAGGTGAATAAATACAA
The DNA here is from genome assembly GCF_027744805.1 of Dunckerocampus dactyliophorus. Classification (NCBI taxonomy): domain Eukaryota; kingdom Metazoa; phylum Chordata; class Actinopteri; order Syngnathiformes; family Syngnathidae; genus Dunckerocampus; species Dunckerocampus dactyliophorus. The sequence goes on along the minus strand of NC_072823.1, from coordinate 25,080,968 downwards.
TGACACAAAAATGATTCCTATTCCCCGCTAACTCACTTGAAGGCCTTGTAGACGGGCCGGTACCAGCAGAGGAAGGAGCAGGGAGCGAAGAGGATGAGCCAGAGGATGGAGAGGCCAAAATCCGTACCGTTAGAAAGAGCCGCAATGAAGACAGCTAGACATGCCAGCATGTTGAGGAAGAGTGCCACACAGTTGACTGCAGGAAGGCAAGCAGGAGTCAATAACATACTCCATAAATCTGCAAGTGTGTACACGGTAAATCTGCATTCTGTACATCTGCAAGAGGCAGGCTACACTCTGGACTGGTTGCAGGGCACATACTGTATGGACAAACAATTATTCACACTCACATGCACACCCATGGACAATTTAAAGTCTCCAATTAACCTAACATGCACATACCACAACTTACTAACTTTGGCAACACATGTGTTCATCAACATAGTAAGATATTAGATGTACCTGTACTATGTTGTGTACACTATCTTTGAAATCAGTGCACACTTACATGAATCCCAGCCAACATCAGGAATGTTTCAAAATCCCTAATCCCTCTAACACGGCACAAAATTAAACCAACACCTGTATTTGCGTCATGGCCAATTATGTAATAAAGGCGATGACACGGCCCCAACCCAATGCCACCAACAGATACAGTCCTGTGGGAAATACTGCTTTCCATTCGTGCCTTACTCAGGTTTAGATACACGACTTCGTTTTCATGTTTAAAAAAAACATGTTTGGGCTGCCATTTTCAAGACAAAGCAAGCAATGGTACTGAGCAGTGGTCATCGCTGGACCGACCACTGAGTTCAGTTTAGTAGTGGTATAAAACTTAAAACAAGGATAGCTTAAAAACACACCAACTTCATGATATAGCACTTCCATATCATGCAGAATAGGAGTTCATTTTAAACATATATACAGTACAAGTCTAAAAAGTTGCAAATGTAACAAACCTACAGTACATTTACTGTTGTCCATTTGTATTTACCAATGTGTCAATCCCAGATGTTACATTAAAGAACACTCTATTTTTAACCATAACTAATATTGTTTAGTATTATTCATGACATTACGTGAGAACACTCACACATCCAGAGGTAGTACATCATCTTGCACACTCTCTGGTACTCGGTGGGGATCTCCTCTGAGAAGTCTTGATAAAAACACGGCTTGATGGGAAAACTTTTGGGGAGCGGAGGCCAGTTGTTTTCTTTCCCTGACAAGACGGGAACAAGATTAAGTTAAAATAAAAGCAAAATACAATACGCAGGCAGTTGTTTATGTATCATTGTTTTTTTTTATTTGTTTATTCGGCTGTAATTTAAAATAAATGCTATAATGATGAATTGTGTTGTGATAGTATTGGTGGTGCAGAGGGGCAGACAGGAGAGGGTGGTGCTTGTCTCTCCTAACCTGTGCCTCGATTCTGGAGCGCCTGCTCTCTGCGGTCCAGCTCAGCAGCTTTCCTCTCCAGCTCCTCCTGCTGCCTCAGCAGGTTGGTCTGCGCTGCAGCAGCAGCCGCCTGGGAAAAGTAGGGAGGAAGGGGGTTAGGAAAAGGGTTTATTGGAAAAGGCATGCTCCTTTTAAGTGTGGCGATGCAGGGAGGAACATCTCCGTAGCAAAGTCCCAGACACATTGCATACAACAGTGAGACCTCTTCACAGTGAAACCTGTTCAAGGACCATAAATCTATGGTCCTTTATAGGAACAGCATACACAACGGCCACTTTGTGTACACAAGAAAAGGGCAGCATTATCGTCAATATACTGTTTTATTTTTCTTTTCTTTTTTTGTCACAGTAATTTTTTTTATATTTGAACAAGCCATCTACAAACTATTAGCTTCACTACTACACTTTGTATCCTTTTATTTAAAAAAAATGGTAAGTTGGTACATGTTAAACACAGGGACTCAGACATGGAGAAGGGGTAGAATTAAATAAGCTCTGATTCTTCCTACTCCTTTTCGGACAGGTTGAATTGTGCAAGTGTAAAGGTGATGTACTTCAATGTGACTTGAAGCTTGTTTTAAATTAATTCTACTATTACGATTACCATCTATGTCTGTTTTTTTTGTGGGTAGGTAAGTAGGCATCATGTCTCTTAACGCATGCATGACAAGAACTCTGTTAATATACTGTATATAAAAAAAATAAGGGTTTGAATCGCCGCTGGACATTTCTGTGTTCTACCCGTTTCTCCCCACATCCCAAAAACATGCATGTTAGGTTAATTGGCCACTCTAAATTGTCCATAGGTATGAATGTGAGTGTGAATGGTTGTTTGTCTACTGTATATGTGCCCTTCAATTGGCTGGCGACCAGTCCAGGGTGTACCCCACCTGTCGCCCGAAGTCAGCTGGGATAGATTCCAGCATACCCCTGCGACCCAAATGAGGAGAAGCGGCATAGAAAATGGATGGATGGATAATGTTGTGCAAACTGATGCTACCCGGGGAAGCAGTGTAGGACGGCAGAAAGGAACGCACACATCAAACCAGTACATGATGAGCAAATGACTGTACAGTCGTCCCTCATTAATCACTGTTAATTGGTTCAGGACGCAACTGCGATAAGTAAATTTCCATGAAGTAGGACTCAACATTAATAAAAGGAATATTTTCGTAGTTGGAGCATAGAAAACCTGTTTGTGACTTTCTGAGTACTGTTTTAACATTATTAGAGCGCTGTAGACATGAAATAACACCCCTATAGTCACTGCAAGGACATAAAAGACAGCTGCCGCTAGCATAACAAGCTAGCGAACTAACTAGGTAGCCTCTCCAATTGACTTACTCTAAACTTAAGAAAGTGCTTCAAACGAAGTGAGGAAGGACAAAGTAAGATGCCAAAAACTTAACACTTCCACACGGAATGGGAGAATAACCTTTTTTTCCACTCTTTCATGCAGTGGGAAGGTGATGTCATGTCTCATCAATATAACATTACAGACACCTAGTAACCAGAATAGGGCTGAAAGTAACGATTATTTTAATAACCCATTAAAAGGTCGAATATTTTTTTGATTAATCTGATTTTTTTTTTTAAAACACACATTTTTAATTTTCATCTCTTAGCAGCAATCCCTTTAACAATGCATGAATGGACTTTTTCTCTCCCCAAAACCATAGCAAAGAGGGCGAGCAAGAGGAATTTGTCCGACACCGAAATTGAAGTAAAGATATGTAAGTATAACTATAAGTATAAACACTAAGTATAAGTATAAACGTGCATCTCCAATAAATAAGAAATAACAAATAAATCAACTTCAGGGGCAGGCTTTGCGTTTGGCATTGGCCTGTCTGCAATGGGAGGAGGAACGATGCCTTGTTTGATGGTCAGGCACAGCCATTGCTATTTGTAGTTTCAATGTTCTACCACAAGGTTTTGTATGTACGTATGGTAAGAGTTGCACGTAAATGTACGCGTTTTCCTACGCACGACTACAGGTGGATAAATCCCATACTTTGTGTGGGAATATTCTTAGGCACACTCTACGCACACATCTCTGCAGTGGTTTGCTTTGCAAGATATTGGAGAGAAGCAAAAATGTCAATTGCTCTTTTTCCAAGTCAAAGCTGATATGTGAGACTATCTTGTTTTGCCTGAAAAACAAAGATAATAGGTTTGCTTTCATGGATGACGAGTCGCATTTATTGTCACATTTGGGAGGCTGAAATCACAATATTTACAGTACATTTTTATATTAAACGATTAATCGATTAATTGAATAATCATTAATTGGATAATGGATTAATTGTCAATTCATCAATTAATTGTTGCAGCTCTAAACCATTATACGACATATGACTTGTCTTTCAATATTTTTTTATACTAATAATAGGCCATGAAACAGCAATCATTTATTTATTTATTTACGCGATAGAGTGAGGGAGCACTGTTCGAACCGCAGTATAGTGAGGGACGGCTGTATTTGATAAAAGTTACAAAGGTTTTATGAGCGTATGAACAAGTGTTGATGTATGTTGTGTGGTTCACCTGTGGACTGGGCTCTGTAGAAGGCTGTAACACTGCCGGCTGGTAGGGCTGGGTAGAGGCTGGAGTGGTCTGACTTGCCAGGCTCTACAAAAAAAAAAGGCAATAATTAAATTACAATGGTTTAATTTAAAATTAAAGCAGGACGAAGAAATGCAGATAAAACATAAGAAAAGGAGGCAGTGGTCTTACTGTGGCAGGGAAAGGGTTGTACTGCTCAATTGGTTCTATGCTGGAGTTTGTCACCTGAGTGACAGCTGGGTCCTGGAATCAAATTAAAGCATCTATCATTCAGCTTATCTCAACAAATCACACAATCAGATTGAATAGAGCAGGCTGCAATGCTTTGAAGACCTGACTGTCTCCTTTAGGATATGATTTATATTAAGGGGATAAAAAATCAATCAAACAACTGTGGAGTCCAAAGTTGTCCCTGAATCGGAATTCTTCTTCTTCATCTTCATCTTAGACACGTTGGACTGCTATACACTAAACTATGTGGGAACACTTTGGGGATGTTCCTTGTCTGTTGACAGTGCACCAAGCTTAGGTCTCACTGGTGCATAAGAACCAGAACAGGTCCAACATCAGTGACCTGGACACACTCCAAAATCTTGTCGAAAGCCTTCCCAGAAAAGTGGAAGCACATTTTCTTCATGTTTCACTTCCTGTGTCCCATGCAATCATTTATTTGATGCATTATCAATGAATTTTGACTGAGACATAAAAATAACATACATGTGTCATGGCTAATTATGCAAATTAGATGAGGACATCATCACCCTCCCAGTTACAATGCTGCCCTGGGATGTCATACAACTTTATGTAAAAAAAAAATCCAAACTATCCCTTTAAGGCTGTGATGTATTTTGGGTGTTGTTATTGGGGCAAAGCAACAGTCTTTTACCGTGGTTGGAGGGAAATTGTTTGTTGGACTGTATGGATATTTTTTACACGTTGGTGCACTGGACCTTTTAATGATGGACTTAGCATGGAAGAAAATACAGCTATAAGTGTGAATTTAACACACATATGTCTGGATGTCCGTGACTGATTATATCGCCTAAAAGCCACGCGTCAGACAGTACTCCTTCGGTAACAAAGGAACATTCCTGTGTAAGCTTGAACAGGACGATACACTTCCATTGCCCTGTCTGTCTTTCAGAATGCTTATGCAAAAACCACAAGGCTTATTTTCATAAAACTCGTTATTGGGATGGAGCTCGATGAGAGTGCATCGAACTTTGGGACATAGCCATTATCCACTACAATCAGCAGCTACAGACAAGTCATTTGACTTTGGCATTTTAATAACAATGCAAATGAAACTGCTAGAGGTGTTCATTTTATAGACCTGTAACAAACTGCGACACTTACAGCTTAATTAATCACTAATTCCATTAATTCCTACGTCATTTTTTTTTTTTTACAACCAAACAAATTGGAGGTCAATCAATCATTGCTGCAGAGCAGATAGTCCGGCTTAAGATGTTGCACTGTATTATGCCCAGGTGTTCCCATCCATAAAAAAAAATACAGAAAGCCACTCCGTTGTCCATAAAAGCTCCACCTTTCTCACGCTAAAATATCTGTGCGAGGCTACAAAAAAATCTTCTCCTGCCTTCAATGTGTTTTTTTTTGCTGACACCAAAGATAACGAAGAAAACAAGTAACGGGAAGTTAGAGACCACAGTACAAATCAACAGCAGAGGATATTCGATAGTATCACCATAGCTATTGATGCTTATGTGCGCATACAAACATGTAACTGTTTATTCTCACAAATGAGATTCCTGCCTTCTGGACAGGAAGTGAGAGGCTCAGGACCATATACAGTACCAGCTGCTGCCAGGTTATTTATTTAACGTCATCTCCCCACCCAACAATCAAACAGACATGCACAGCTCTGATCTGTGACAAAGTACGGTGTTAACTGCATTGCTGCACAAATCACTCTGTAGGATATTTTTTTCTCCTGGACTGTTGACGTGTTTCACAGTGTAATTATCAAAATCTACTCAGACACACAAACATTATGATGGGCACGTGCAAGACACTGATGTTGTTGGCCCCATGTGCATTAAAAGCTGCATTCTTCTTTCCTGCGTGTATTTTGGTGAGAGTGAGGCCTTCATAAAAATTCTGAACTGAAGCAGAAACGTAATAGGTTAATGGGTTTATGGCTTAATTGGCTCCTATCATTGAGAGAAGCACATGAAGCTTTGCAGACTGTTTCTGAACATTGGCCATTAAATGAGTACTTTGAGCTCACAGGATTCAACTACATTTACGAACCCCTAAAACGCACAGTGACGGTATTTTTTTACTCAGTGACCATCATCCGTTAGCTACATGAATAATTACGACCTTATAGGTTTGGGGGGGTGCCAAATTTCACAACTAAAACAATGCAAATTAATTTGGCATATAAATATAGAAATATGAATATGTACATTTTGTCAGAAATCTTTCTAAACATGGCGTAGCAAGGCGGTTAAAAAAAGTTTGCCACTCATTCCTCGTTTGCTCGTTTAACTTCCTGCAACTGCGCCAAAAGATACTCCACCCGCTTTCCGATTCAAGTCACCTGATTGGTTGACGTTCTGTCAGTTTTGAGTATTTGGTCCAATAGCAGACACGAGAGCATCCTAACCCCCGCCTACCACCATCCACCCAACAAGTTTCCTGACGTGCTGGCTAGTGGCGACCGTCTCAAGAATGACAGCCGCTAAGCTCGTCCGTTTAGCCTCACTGTAGCACAAAATAAAGAACTTACATTGAAAGGGTTGACACCAGCGGGCTCGGCAAATGGGTTGTCATCAAAATGCGACATGTTTTTAAAATACTCCCGGTTATTTAATCCTTTGTGAGCGTGGAATAAACATCGAACTCCTCTCTGCAGCTGAAGTTGCCTCTTCAATCCACTTCCTCGACTGAAGTTTCCTGCGCAGGCGCAGTCAGACAAACGGACAATGACGTCAACGCGCCACGCACAAATCCACATTCGTGTATCCCGAAAATTACATTTGATGCAACATTTATTAATTGCTCTATAGTGTTTTTGCATTTTACATTTGGAAACAAGTGTTTGTAGTGTTGTACAATACCAGTCACAGGAATCATTCATAACAGTTAATCATATGAATTATAAGCAATATAGGCTGAACGAGCAATAATCATGCAATAATGAATCATACTCATAATGTAATCATATGATCATATCAATTAAGGTTCATAAAGAAGGGGCTCAAAGAACATTTCAGCTTGTGATCTAATAACGAAGTTAAATCATATCAAAAGATTAACATGCCCGGAGAGTTGTTGGAATAAAACAAAATGTATGAAAATTAAGGATATGGGCAGACAAAGCCAATGTAAATGGCTTCATTCAAATGAAGAACGTGGAATAAAAACAGTGCATATGTAATATATGTAACATATACAAATACTTGTGGCCGCACGGTGGTTTAGTGGTTAGCACGTTGGCCAACATAGTAACAGCTTGGCGGGAAGACTTGGGTTCGATTCTCCCTTGGGCATTTCTGTGTGGAGTTTGCATGTTCTCCCCGTGTGCGTGTGGGTTTTCTCCGGGTACTCCAGCTTCCTCCCACCTTCAAAAAACATGCAGGTGAGGTTAACTGGAGACTCTAAATTGTCCATCGGTATGAATGTGAGTGTGAATGATTGTTTGTTTGTCTGGGATTGGCTGGCGACCAGTCCAGGGTGTACCCCGCCTGTCGCCTGAAGTCAGCTGGGATAGGCTCCAGCATGCCCCCGCGACCCTAATGAGGAGAAGCAGTATAGAAAATGGATGGATGGACAAATACATGTATACCGAAGAAAAATTAGAGGAACACTTCAAAAACACATCAGATCTAAACTGGGGAAAAAATTATCTTGAATATCTTTCCTGATAATAAGTGGGTGATGTATTAGTAACAAAATTATGCCACATAATTTGATAGAAATGAAAATGAGGTTCTGACAATGGGTCCAAGGATTTTATCCAGATACCTAATAGCAGTCAGGGTGCCATTATCTAACCAGTAGAGGTCTGTGCGTCCTTCCAGGGATATGCCTCCCCAGACCATCACTGACCCACCACCAAACCGGTCATGCTGAATGATGTTGCAGGCAGCATAACGTTCTCCACGGCATCTCCTTTCACGTCTGTCGCATGTGCTCAGGTTGAACTTGCTCTCATCAGTGAAGAGCACAGGGCACCAGTGGTGTAGTTGAGAATTCTGGTGGTCTATGGCAAATGCCAATCGAGCTCTACGGTGCTGGGCAGTGACCACAGGGCCCACTACAGGACGTCGGGCCCTCAGGCCACCCTCATGGAGCCTGTTTCTGATTGTTTGGTCAGAAACATTCACACCAGTGGCCTGCTGGAGGTCATTTTGTAGGGCTCTGGCAGTGCTCATTCTGTTCCTCCTTGCACAAAGGAGCAGATACCGATCCTGCTGAGGGTTGAAGGACCTTCTACGGCCCTGTCCAGCTCTCCTGGAGTAACTACCTGTCTCCTGGAATCTCCTCCATGCATCAAGGTACCGCAGTGATGCCCTGGTCCAGATCTGGGAGGAGATCCCCCAGGATCGAAAATAAAATTAACATGTGTTTTGGTGTCATGCGCCCTTTAAGACCTTTAAATAATTACCTGTATTAGAATAAGTACTTCACCACATTTCACTTTTTTAACTACATACATTATTACATTTTGGTCTGTTAACATGCAGCATATCTTTCATGCAGTAGTTTTTGGAGGTTTGTGAGGGGTTTTAGCATACATCCATCTTCTATGCCGCTTATCCTCATCAGGGTCCGGGGTATGCTGGAGCCTATTCCAGCTGACTTTGGGCGAGAGGCGGGGTACACCCTGGACTGGTCGCCAGCCAGTTGTAGGGCACATATAGACAAACAATCATTCATGCTCATATTCATACCTATGGACAAATTAGAGTCGTCAATTAACCTAACATGCATGTTTTGGAATGTTGGAGGAAACCGTACCGAAGAAAACCCACGCACGCACGGGGAGAACATGCAAACTTCAAATTTCATGTGATTCCAGCATTTTAAAGTTTAGTTTCTATTTGCGTATGTGTATGGTGTTTTGCAGCATTTGTGGTTTTGTCGCGTTTTGGTCATTGCTGCCCGTTTGTCCCTGTCGGCCACCGTAGCTTGTACTCTGAAACAATTTTCGTGACGTCACCACCTGATTTCCAGATACGTCAGCGTCATGGAGGAAGTAAGAGGTGAGGCGATTTTCTCCTGTGCAACTTATTTAAGCCATTCAATCTGCTGAGGTTTCGTTTGCTAGGCTATATGGATTTTATTAACTCAAACACTCTCTGTGTCATTGTTATTTAGTAATCAGACACTTTTAAGAACAGTGATGTGGATGCATGTTAGCTAACTTGTCAGGTGGACCTTGCAATGAATGACGCTATCTTAGTGTTCAGTCAGCGATTCTTCCAACGACCGCAGCCCCACCGCATCGGCTTACCTCTGCCACACGGACACCAAATAACTGGGGGAAAAGTGGAATGTTAGATGGCGTTGCAGCAATGGTAGCCAAATGCTTGCATGCGCTCATACACTGGTGTATATTATCATTCATGGCTTTTTCCATTCTTCATGTTCACGCTGATATAGTGCATAATAGCTTTTGTGTTATCAGACTGTTGCACTGACACACTATTGTTATTCAGCAGAAACTGTCGCGATAGTATTATATTGTGGGTTACTTCATGATTCTCCCACATACCTGGTTCCTATTTTGTTTTTGTGCACAACATAACTCTCATTACTGCATTTGACTCCCGTGCAGTGTTTCCCCTGACCTGTGCAGTGCAGAATTACGCGTGGGGAAAGGTGGGGCTGGACAGCGAGGTGGCCAAACTGGTGGTTGGTGGAGACCCACTGGCTGTCATCGAGGATGGCAAACCTTACGCAGAGGTACATGGAACAACGTTGCTCATGACTGCCCCTAAGCACAAGCAGATAAAACAACACGGCATGAAATGAGGTGTTACTAGTTTGAGCCAGAGGGTTTTATTTATGTATGGTCTGTATTTAGCACATGGGAGCCCTGCTGTGTTTGTTTTGAAGGTCATCAGTTCCGTTTACCACCGTGGTGACATTTCCTTGCAGCACACCATGAATGTCACGTGACATACTATCAGAAACTACAGAAACTATTTGCGGGGGTAGCACGTAAAAAGCCTTAATGAAGAACAAACAATTGACAGACTATGGTGAGTTTTGGATGCTCTCGGTGTCATCATCATTCAGACGGCAGCTAAGGCAGCCATGTGGCTAACACTCGCACGTACTGTATGCGCGTGGCAGTCAGAAGGCTAGGCTAATAACTCGAAAAATAATTGACTTCATCGGACAAGATGAGCACGCTTTCTCAGCAGTGGAGGACACTGAATCGCCAAGTGCGCTGAAAGTTTCACCACGCAGTGATATACGTTCTCTTCAAAAAGTAAGTCGAATATGTTTTTGTCTAAATAATGTGATTTTATGGTTCCTTTTTTTTAAATATCATATAGCCAGTAGCAGAGGTGCAGCCAGGAATTCTGAGTCCAATGAAAAAATCGCTTTGACTCCCCCTTTATTAATGAATTACTCATTTTTGTTGGGTCCCCTGGCAGCAAGGGACCTTTGAATTGTCCTGACCGTTCCCCATTATACGGCACCCTGGCCAATAGCACTCATTATAAATAAATTGAAAAGTGTATAATTAATTCATGTGATCGGTATTGGCCGATTTCAGTCCTGGATGATCGGTATCTGAATCGGCAGCATAAAACCCTGATTGGAGCATCCCTAATAATCACTGAAATATTTTAACAGGTTAGCATATCTTGACCTACACTCGAGTGTTTTTTGTATGTGTAATAAAAAATAAAATAAAAGTGAATGTAGTAGATTCCTGCATATTATTCATGGGTTTCTTCTCAAGAATCATATTTTTTATTTGAGCGAAAACCCACCCATTTGTGCATGGTAAAAGCCATTCTTTTTTTTTTCGCAGAAAACCCATATCATTCACCCATAATAAAGTTGGTAGTCATTTCTAATAATAAAGCATAGCATGTACAGCATCATAATACATCAGACATGTTAACATAAGTGAGAACAAAAGTGGTAGCCCGAGGTGGCAATATAACATCAGGTGTCTGAAAACTGCATGATAAGACAAGCACAGAGGAAGATGTTTGTTTTTTTTTTGTTAGCAATAAAAATAAGTTGGCAAAAAAAGACAAACTTGTAGATGAAATAAAACCCTACAATGTTGGTGGTAGATTTAAATGGCTGTCAATGCTTGTAGGGTCTCCATGATCATTGTCTGAGAACGTAACACCTGCAAATAGCAGGGATCTACTGTAAGATCAAAGTGGCCCCTGCATCATTATTTACTCTGTATGTGGTCCTTGGTTGAAAAGGTGTGGACCCCACTTTCTTAAGTAATGTTTCCGCTGGAGGATAAATGAGGGAGACACTAGAAATTGTACAATGTCAACAGTGGAACCTCAAAAGGTGAAGTCGTGCGACTGGCAGGGTGTTTGACTTTAGATCAGTGGTCCCCAACCTATTTTGACCCACGGACTGGCTCGTGTTCCCACAAATCTCCCGCGGACCGGGGGGTTGGTGGGTCGTACATTATAGCGATCTAATTTATGTTATGTTGTTATGTGTAAAACAAAGACATGAATAACATCAAATTAAAAGCACAAAATGAATGCCGACCCACCAGTTCAAGTTCCAGCCAAGTTTTTCCAGAAAGATTATTACATCGCTGTTTGACGTGTGTGGTAAAAGGCAGTGTGCTAACATGAATTAACTAGAGACAAAAGTGCACATTAGCACTCAATAAGTCATCAAAACTTACCTTTATGCAATCCCACATAGTATCAGCATTTGAGACCAAATAGGTGAAAGAAAAATGTTAAAATACAGTAGTAGTCTATCTGTGCGCCATGAGATAAAGTTAGCACATGCATGATGGACATGTGTCAAGTGAGACGGATGTAACAGAAACAATCTGGCCAATTTTCAAAATAAAACGTTAAAAAAATTAAATAATGGAAATTATTTTTTCTTTCTGTGCGGTCCGGTACCAAATGACCCAGAGGGTTCGGGACCACTGCTTTAGATGATCCACAGTATTTGTCAAGCAGGGGGAACTGCTTCCTTGACTTCTGCCACAAACTCCAAACAAAGGTGATATATTTTAAAGAAGATGAGTCAAATGCAAATGTTTTCCCCCTCTAACAGCTGTGGATGGGTGCCCACCCAAAAGGAGACTCCCAGATTAAAGACAACAGGATAGCACAGACCACACTGGGTCAGTGGATCGCACACTTCCCAGCATGCCTGGGCTCCAAAGTCAAGGACACCTTCCAGGGTCAGCTGCCGTTCCTTTTCAAAGTCCTGTCAGTCAACACAGCTTTGTCCATTCAGGCTCATCCAAACAGAGTGAGTACACACACGTATAACACCCACTCTGCCATTATTGAATGACATCATTAGGTTACCGGTTTCAAGCTGAGAAAGTCACCGTTTCAAAACCACTAAAATTTTGCATCATACCGTTCCTACGATATGAGAGTAGGTGGAGGTCCAGCGTGGCCACTTTGTGGAAATACTTTGTCACGTCCTGTGTTATTCCTTACAGTCGGAACTGGGCTTCGATGTGTTGAAACCACATGCTTGTGCTGTGTTTCCAAAAGTCGGGCATAGATAGCACCAGCGTTAGCTGTCTCATTAGCACTGCCAGTACAGCCACGCTGTTGTTGCTTTTGTTGGTCGACATATTACTCACATCAAGGGTCACCAAAAGTGGAGATGTGATTGAGAAGGAGACAGGAGTGAAGGATAAGTGGTATAAGCATTTACTCTCCACTGAACAAAAAGCAACAACCACTTAACGATGTAGTTGCTAACGACATTCACATGAACCCGGAAAGGGAAGTTTCTTGAATAGTGTGACCTGTTTTTTGCAAAAAGATTTATTTTGTGACTTAGCCACTTGATTGCATTTCTTTGCATTTTGCTTATTTATTTATTTTACAAAAAATATTTGTGTTGTGATTCGCCACAGTAGACTGCATTGAGATCGATATTTTATTTATTTATGATTTATTTAGAAATAATTCTGTTATTTTTGTTTCTTTACATTTCTTTTAAATACATATGTTCCACTTTCATTGTGTTATACAGTATTATGTGGTTTAAAATAAATTTGACTTGACTTGACGTTTTTGTCCAAGGTTATCATACCGTCAGAATCTCATACCGGCCCATGCCTAGGCATCATTAGTCTTAGCAATGCTAAATGAAAATGCTACGTGGCCATGGTATTTAAGCTAAGTAACTTCATGAATGCAGATATGTTTTTTTTCTGTCTCACTGTTTGGTCTATTTAGGAGTTAGCTGCTCGTCTCCACACTCAGTTTCCGGAGCACTACCCAGACGACAACCACAAGCCAGAAATGGCCATTGCGCTCACTTACTTCCAGGGCCTCTGTGGCTTTAGGCCAGTGGAGGAGATCCTTGGATTCCTCAAATGTAAGTCTTTGGGACAACTTTTAATTGGATGTCAGACAGGTTTTTAGGTGAAGCGGATTCATGACATGATAAAAACTAGGGTTGTATCACTTTGTGAGGGGAAGGTAGTGTACATGTAGCACTGCAATGCACCTCCACAAGGCCAGGGAGTGCGCCTAAAAGCGGCCAAAAACTACAGTATGCAGCCCAGTCCTTTTTTTTTTTTTTAATTTCCTTAATGAGCTAAATTGATCAAAGTGCCCCACTGCCTCATCCTTTAATTTTTATGCTATATCTGTATTTTTATTTTATTTTAATAATCAATAAAGCTGTAAGCAGTTTTATGTTTTACATTTTGTTCCCTTAGTATGTACCTCCAATGAACTGAACCGTGACATTAAAACCGAGGTACAGTATGTACTGAACCGTAATAAAACCTTGAAACTGATATCTTCATGCAATACATCAGCTGTCCCAGAGTTCCACGCACTGGTGGGCAAAGAGGCAGCAGAGGAGCTGCGGTGCAGCGTGGGAGATGCAGTTCGCACCAGGCAGGCCTTGAAGAAGTGCTTCACCAGGATGATGAATTGTGAGAAGAAAGTGTTTGTAGATCAGCTTAACATGCTGGTGAAGAGAGTCACTGAAGAGGGTGAGTATAGTGCCTTATGACATTTAAAAAGCTTTAACATTTGCGTGCTTGTAACAGCATATGCTGTAAGGCCAACAATATATGGAAATTCCTGCTTTAATTGTGATGAAGTTATGATATTGATCATGCAAACTGGTAAGGCCTGAATTAACTGCACTCCTGGTTGCTGCCAATTCAGTGACGTCATGTATGCCCCCAGAACTTCAGGAAAACTACAGTACACAAAGAGTGGCAGTATTCCTAACCACCTCTTTTATCTGATCATAGTTGATATCCTCATGTAGTGTGTTATGTATGTAAAGTGCCAGGGAATGTTGAAGGTACGGATTCTTGTAAAAATAAAATTTCTTCTCGTGGATGTGTGTCTGTTAAGGCGCGGCAGACAAGGACACATCCAGCAGCAATGGTGAGCTATTGCTTCGCCTCCATTCCCAGTACCCTGGAGACATTGGCTGCTTCTCCATCTACTTCCTCAATTATGTGGCATTGGAACCAAACCAGGCCATGTTCCTTGGAGCCAGTGAGCCTCACGCGTACCTGTACGGAGGTCAGTCACGTTTCGCTCGACTGAATGACTCCTGGCCTTCTATCTGGTAAATTAAGTTTGTCTGACTTGTAACTGGAACAGTTTTCCTGTCTGTCAAATGGCCACATATCCTAATATGTTATTGTTCTGTATATTGTGTTCACAGCTCTTCACTTTTTCCACATTTTATGTGACAGCCTTATTCCAAAATTGAATCAATAATTTTTGTTTTCTTGAAATTCTACATGCAACACCTCACAACATGAAAAATGTTTTTTTGAAATGTTTGGAAATTTATTTAAAAAATACTAATAATAAGATATCACATGTACATAAGTATTCACAACCTTTGCTCAGTACATTGCTCAAGTCTTTTTGAATATGATGCCACACGCTTGGCGCACTTATCTTTGGGCAGTTTCACCCATTCCTCTTTGCAGCGCCTCTCAAGCTCCAATCTGATTGGATGGGAAGCATTAGTGCACAGCCATTTTCACATCTCTCCAGAGATGTTCAATTGATTTCATGTGTGTGTACTGGCTGGGTCACTCATGGAGGAAAGAGGAATGCTGAAGCATTATCAGTGTGACCATCGGCCTCTTGGTCACCTCCCTGGTATTGTATTGTATTGTACTTTATAATCCCACAGCAGGGAAATTCACTTGTTACAGCAGCAAGACAAGTAAAGAGAACAGTGTAAAGAAAGCATAGTGTCTACAACATGGTTCAGGTGGTGCAGGTGTTGTAGAGCCTGACAGCGGTCGGTATGAAGGACCTGCGGAACCTCTCCTTACACCGTGGGTGTAACAGTCTGCTGCTGAAGGAGCTGCTAAGGGAACCCGCAGTGTCATGTAGGGGGTGAGAGGTGTTGTCCATGATGGATGTCAGCTTAGCCAACATCCTTCTCTCCCCCACTTCCTCCACGGAGTCCAGAGGACCGTCCAGGACAGAGCTCGCTCTCCTGATCAGTCTATTGATCCTGCTCCTGTCCCTGTCCGTGCTGCCCCCTCTCCAGCAGCCCACAGCATAGAAGATGGCTGAAGCCACCACAGAGTCATAAAAGGTCCGTAAGAGAGTCCTGCACACACCAAAGGACCTCAGTCTCCTCAGCAGGTGGAGGCGACTCTGGCCCTTCTTGTAGAGGGCGTGGGTGTTGACGGACCAGTCCAGCTTGTTGTTAAGGTGAACACCCAGGAATTTGTAGCTGTCTACCAACTCTATGTCCGCTCCCTGGATGTTCACCGGTGTGAAGTGAGATGTTTTCCTTTGGAAGTTAATGATCATCTCCTTTGTCTTGCTGGTGTTGAGTTGCAGCTGGTTAAGCTCACTCCAGCTGACAAAGTCCCTGATGACCATCCTGTATTCCAGATCATTCCCCTCTGAAACACAACCAACGATGGCTGTGTCGTCGGAGAACTTCTGGATGTGACACTGTGTGGAGTTGTGTGTGAAGTCCGAGGTGTAGAGGGTGAAGAGGAAAGGGGAGCGCACCGTACCCTGAGGGGCACCTGTGCTGCAGAGTACCACGTCAGACACACAGTGACGGAGCCTCACATACTGGGGTCTGTTGGTGAGGTAGTCTATAACCTATGCAGTCAGGTGTTGGTCTACTCCCACACTCTCCACTTTCACTCTGAGTAGTGACGGCTGGATGGTGTTAAAGGCACTGGAGAAGTCAAAAAACATGACCCTCACAGCGCTCCCGCTGTCCTCCAGGTGTAGCAGTGATCTGTGCAGCAGGTAGATCACTGCGTCGTCCACTCCGATCCCAGGCCGGTAAGCAAACTGCAGGGGGTCCAGCTGAGTCCCCACCAGGGGTCGCAGGTGCTGCAGGATAATCCTTTCCATGGTCTTCATCAGGTGAGAGGTCAAGGCAACAGGCCTGAAGTGGTTAGGCTCCTTGGGACGCGGTGTCTTTGGTATCGGGACCACACAGGAGGTCTTCCACAGGGCCGGGACTTTCTCCAGGCTCAGGCTGAGATTGAACAAGTGCCTGAAAATTCCACAGAGCTGCTGGTAATAGCGGTGTTTACACCTGTTTGCGTTTTGCCTCCACATTATCCCGTAATTTTCCATGGAAATGCGTGTCATTTATTTATGGCATGCCTGAAAAGTGTGAAGAGTAGTTCGTGCACTGTTTGCATTCTGTTTAGACATAAATTATGCACTTGGCATGCAATTTGTGACTGAAAATGGTGCGTATTGGCACAAAATGATCACACTCCCACATTGTTTTTGCACTGGTATGCGTTGTCACCACCAACTTCCCGCAGTCGTGGCATTATTAGGTCCCGCTTTGTCCCTTGTGACGCCACGCAACAGCAGGCATAAGCCCCACCTTTGTTCATGGCTATATTTGCAAGGGCCTTACAAGATGTTGAACTCTAGAGAAGAAAGTTAAGTCTATATCATGCACAAAGAGCAGGGAGGAGGCATAAATTAGAAAAAAAGGACAGTGTGGGAGAGAGAATGGCTGACTACAAGACATCGCTTTGGGCATTATGATCACTTATAAACAGAAATTCAAAAAGAAAATTCAAGAGGCTACAGAAATTACTTGAGAATTCCCCGTGACGTGCCCCGACGAGAGGTGGTGGAAAAGTTAACCCCTTCATGTGAATGAGATACAACTTCATACGCAACGTCCGCATTGTTTAGGCATAGGTTGCGGTGCGTTCATGGAAATTATGCGTACCACAAATTTTGAACGTTTCAGGCAGCCCCACCCAGTTTACACATACTTCACACCTATTTACTCATTGGCACGCAAAATTGTGTACCGCTGCGGGGACAATATGCATGCAAGTGTAAATGAGGCTTAAGGGCCATCTCTCCCGTTGGCTCAGACACCTGGTCAGTTCTCGGAAGAGTTCAGGTGGTTGCAAAATTCTTCCTTTTGATGGAGGCCACTGTGCTCATTGGAACCTTCGAAGCAGCAGAAATATTTCTGTACTTCTCCAGATTGTTCCTCGGGACAATCCTTTCTTGGAGATCTGCTTCATGCTTGGTTTGTGCGATGACATGCAGTCATCATCAGGTGAACTCTAATGAAGATGTAGAAACATCTCAAAGAGGATCAGTGGAAACAGGATACACCTAGGCTTAATTTTGAACTTCACGGCAAAGGTTGTGAATACTTATGTCCAGGTGATTTATTCTCCCCCCCCAAACATTAAAAAATATAATATTTTTATTTTGGGGTGCTGTGTGTAAATTTTAAGGAGAAAAATACATTGATTCCATTTTAGAGTAAGACTAGCATAAAATGTGGAAAAAGTGAAGTGCTGTGAATACTTTCTGCATGCACTTTATCGAGGACCTTGGACTTGACCTTGAATGCTTGTACAATTGTAGTAAATGTTTGGATTTATTGTTCAGCCATAAATGCAAGTAGAATTTGTGTAACGCTGTTTGATGTCAGATTGCATCGAGTGTATGGCGTGCTCCGACAACACGGTGAGAGCCGGCCTGACCCCGAAATACATCGACGTCAACACGCTGTGTGAGATGCTCAACTACATCCCGGCCCCTTCTGCCGCCAAAATTTTCCCGTCAGTCCAGGACAGCTCCGACCCATGTGTCACTGTCTATGACCCCCCTGTGCCAGACTTCACCGTCATGAGGATACAGGTGAGAGACCACAGCTGACAAGATTAATCTTCTTCATTATGATTATTTGAGACAATCTAGTAAAACGTATGAGCAGGCAGATCCTTGCCTATGTTGGCTGGAAGTTCAATTCAGGGTTCTATGCTACCATGACGGGTACCATTGTGGTGGCAGCACAAAAACATACAAGTAAAACTTGTGGAATTAATCCTTTGGACAAGGGATCACTAACTGGCAGACTGTGGTTCCAGTCCGGACCCAGATGCCGTGCTATACAGACCTGGGCCTACAGTCAAGAAATGATTTAGGTATTTTAAGTTTTACCAGGGCACTTCCATTTTGACCTGCACATCTTTTTTTAGACCTTACAGTACTGGTTGATCAGATCAGGAAATACACTGCGTGCAAGTTAAGCCGTCCCACGTGACACTACTCAGTCTGGACGTTAGTATGAGGAACATTTCTATATCTGGACCTATTTTTATTCAGTACCCCTGCTTTAGATGTTCACTTAGCTGATGTCCACCATTGTTGCTTTGCCCGCTTGTTTAAACACAGACGATGCAAACAACCCTAAAATAACGCCATCGTCATCCCTCCTCCAGGTCCCGGCCCCCGTGAAGCAGTACACTGTGGCGCCGGTCGACAGTGCCAGCATCCTCCTGGTCATCGAAGGAGATGCCACTGCCGCATCCGCCGGCGCGCTCTCCGATGTCAGCCTGCGGCGGGGCACCGTCTTGTTTGTGTCCGCCAACGAGAGTGTGCTCCTGCATGTGACCTCCCAGGCGGGTGTGACCATGTTCAGGGCCTGCTGCCTCCTGTAGGTGTGAGTCGCGTGTGTGTGTGTGTGTGTGTGTGTGTGTGTGTGTGTGTGTGTGATGAAGTGTGATGGTCCCCGTGCACTTTGTAGGGTGGAAACTTGTAAACTCAGCAAACAGGGCCAACGTCTGGGGCCACGCCCCCTTCAGCTGGGCATCAGCCCTATTCATTGGTTACCCTTGTTTAAGTGATCAAAATGAGTACAGCAAATAATTCCAATCTGAACTGATGATCACACGACTTAGGATTCCACTTGAAGCACCAGATGGTGAGTTGATCTTTTCACCATCCTTCATCAACACAGTGTGGTTGAAAGCACAAGTCTTCTGCACCTCAACATTTTTACAAGTTAAACAGTGATAATTAATTAATGTGTATGTTTTTACTTTCTTAATACAAAGCTTCACTTTTCCTCATGAGAATGCAGTGAATAACGGAATAATGCAAGCACATTTTACACGATGGCAATTGTGGAAATATACACTGATGACGAATGCTGAAGCATCTTTGCACTGGTGCAGAATGCAGAAATGACATGTTTGTTACATGTTTATGTGGTGTGATGCAGTTGTGTAAGCCTTGCACGTGTTTCCAGTTGAGTGTCAACAAGCCGATCTTATGGAGCTTGTCAGTCGATACGCAGCTGAGGGGATGCCCGATGCATGTTTAAATGTACACAGAATGACCGTGGCTTGGCACTGCCCATTGCCAGCATGCCTACAGCGTGGTAGAAGCTACCGTGCAACAAAGCATGATTAACGCGCAAACAAGGAATGCGAATGAACTGAAGTTCATCTTCTTCAACAAAATGCTGCATCTACTTTTAAAGTGTATAAAATGTAATTCACAGTATTTGAAGCTTCATTTGGGATGTTTTCTCCTTTGTACTAACTCGTCAAAACATGCCATTGCCAACCATGGATGACCACTGGACTTTTCCCCCCCCCCCATTATGATAATATCATTATTCAGTTATTGAATAATGATATTTGTAGTTACCTATGGCCAAGAAGTGCACTTTGTTCCAAACAGATGTTATGATACAGTATATATATATCAAATATTACGTACTTATGTTGCATATTGTCACCATCTGAACTCAGTGATGTCTTCCCTTCGACTAACACTGTATTTCTCTCTAGCTTTTATGGTTTGTCACTACAATTAGTCAACTAAAAGTTACTGCAAGGTGTCAGCCATATTTTTACGGTTTCTCACTTTTCCTTCAATCATGTGATACAAGTCTGATTTTAGTGTTTTTAACTGTTACCCTAACTTGTGTCTTTCAAAGGCACACAGACATAAAATAAGTTGATGCTTTGTTTTACCAGTGTTGCCAACACTCATCCCTGTACTTCCTACTGTATTCCTCCAGCGAAAGCACGGTTTTTAGCATTTTGGGAATGCTGTAGCATGGAACCGCAAAGAACATGGACATGAAACTGTGGTTTAATAAAGGATTTGTGTTGTAACTGCTGCCTGTGCATCTTATTTTATTTATCACCCAGGAACCTTTTTCCTACATTAATTTTCCTAAAACAGTAAAAATTCATATTGATTTTTGCACATTTTTGTAAAATACAAAATTACTGTTAACATTTTTACAAGCATGTTACCAGCATGACGTAACTACGCTGAAAAAATTAAACTTCGACATAACATTTTCTCGTCAACTTTTTGAATGAAAACTGAGGCTTGACTGTATTTATATATTGTTTACAAATTCAGGGAATACGTTGTTAAACACAGAAGGGGTTTCGGGCACGAAATGCCAGAGGATTTCATAGATTTTGTTAGTTATTTTGCTCAAACAATTTTATGGAATAAAAGGGAATAATTGTATTATTTTGTTGATATTCTTACATTGTCTTATATTGTTGTATTTATATATTATTTAATTATTCACAAATATGTTTGTTGATTTTAAAAAAAACATTGTTTTTAGAAAATCTGTGTCCTGTAAAATCTGTTTTTTTTAAACAGATTATAATCATGAATAACAAATTTGGTGCAAAAATCACAAAATCTTTCAATGATCTTAAAAAATGGCGACATTGACTGTGCATTTACTTGCTATGTGATCGATACCAAATTGTGCAGTATCGCCCATTTCTATTGTAGGAGACAGGGTCGCTGTCCGAGTATGGAGGGCGTGGTCACATGGTGGTCATTGGTGGGCTTGCGCGGAAGTATAAAGGGCACACACTGAGTACATTTACATGCAGTGGGTAGGTCAGTAACAGCGCAAAAACGGAAGCAAAGGCGTTCATTATCTGCCGGTGTTGTTGTTTTTGGATACAGGAAGAAGAAGCGGAAATAACGCGCATTGCGTCATGACGTTTACCTCAACACTCTTAACCATATCCATCAGACTTTAGGAAATTAATGACAATTTATGTGCACTGAAACCGGTCTGTCCTCATTAGTCCTCATACACTTAGTTTAAAAATCAGACTGTTAGATTCAAATTGTAATAATGCAACTTTCTTCACAAACAGGCAATTAATTGCACCCGAAGTTGAACAGCGAGACTGCAGTCTGGCCCCGTCATTCCGTCAGGATGCACATCCTCATGGTGTACTGGTTGACGATTGCAATGACGCTTCATAGCAATGCTATGCAGTAACTTGATTAATGTTGAAGTGGTGGTGCATTGAATTTATTTTAAAATGAAAGGTGCTCTGTAAATTACCAAAATATAAAATGAAAAGACATCAGTCTATGACATCCATCCATCTATTTTCTATGCCACTTATCCTCTCTAGGGTCGCTGGTATGCTGGAGCCTATCCCAGCTGACTTTGGGCGAGAGGCGGGGTACACCCTGGGCTGGTCGCTAGCCAATCACAGTGCACGTATAGACCACACTCGTATTCATACCTATGGACAATTTAGAGTCGCCAATGAACCTAACATGCATGTTTTTGGAATGTGGGAGGAAACCGGAGTACCCGGAAAAAACACACACACGCACGGGGAGAACATGCAAACTCCACACAGAGATGCCCAACGGAGATTCGAACCCACTAGGCCAGCGTGTGTCACTGCACTGTGTCTATGACATCACTGTAAAATGGTATTTTAATGAGCCGCACAAAAGCGCAATACACAACCAGTGCGCCAACATTTCGGTGCTGAAAGTTCCTAAGAACAAAGCCCAGATAAGAAAATATTAATGAATGACACAATCTTGGTAAGAACTTCATAAGCAGGACTGAAGAACAAATTTGTTCTTAAGAACGGTTTGTGAATGAGACCCAATGTTGTTAGCATAAGGTTTTTCCGTGTTTGCCTGCTATAATACAAAACCCAGACGCTTATGGCATAAAATCTATAGATTTTAATCTAAATGCATTTTCAAAATTACAATTTTGAATGACTCAGCACAGTTTGCTGATGAACATCAAAATTACTTTCCACAGTGGAATAAATCTAATAGAAGTAATAGATAGATAGTAGTAGAAGTAAGTAAGTAGGTCACCTGTAGGTCACCTGTATGGCTTCTATTCTTTCCTCTACACTATATCAGGGCATTCCACACGTCATTTCTGTGTGGCTGCCAATTGTAATAGAGCTCCTGTAGCATCTTGGCGTCTTCCAGGGCATCATGGGCGTTGTATGTCTGGTCCAGGAAGACGTCCACCAAGGACTGTTGGGAGTAGCTTTCCAATCCTGGGTAGAGCATCTTACTCAGCAGTAAGGTGTCCAGAAAACTGTCGACCTCGCCCCAGAAGTTCTCCAGGAGGAAAAACTCCTCCAGCAGCCTGGTGAGCACGGGGGCGTCAAACCGTTTGGCGTTGTGGGCAGCCAGGTACACAGGCCTACGGAAGCAGCCCAGGAAGTTTATGAAAGAGTCGAGAGCGTAGTACAGTTCGAAGGTGGGCTTAAAAAACCCGCGGTGGAACAAAGCGCCGTTGTCCACGGACAACCCATGGACCTTTCTGGCCTTCTTGCTGATATTGCAGCGGGGGACGGTGTAGGCGTTGAAGGTTTGGTTGCCACTGACGGCTGCTATCTGGATGATGTCACACCCACTGGTGTCTGTGGGAAGGGAAGTCCAAAAACACTTTACTACTATCTTATTGTATCATGTCATTGTATTGTGTTGTTTTATCATGGTATTGTATGGTCATGTGGTAGTATTTCAAACAAGTTACATGCGGAACATATGTTTACACTCGCACAATTCACGATACTCAAAAAGGAGTAGGAAGAAGCAAATCTTATTTATTCCTTGTGGTCCAGATGATATCTGTAATATTTGGCCAGTTCCTTAATGTCAGTGACAACAAAGTCTTTTGTCTTCTTCTGGTCCTTGTCAGGGCAACTGGACTGTTCAGGTTGTCCGAGCAGGCTTCATCAGTTCATGCTCAATGATCAGGTGGGACAAACACTAGTCAGACCAGACAGGACAACTCTAGTCTAAGAATTTGGTGCAAGATCCAATGTATTTATCCTCTAAAGCAGGGGTGTCCAAAGTGCGGCTTGGGGGCCATTTACGGCCCGCGACTGCTTTTTTATTGTTTATTTATTTTTTATATTAAAAAAATATATATATATATATATATCAGACAGCAGACAGCAGCATGTAATGGAATGTTAAAAATTCTATATTAAATAGAAGGATGACTTTAGGTCATCCAGGGAAAAAAGAAGAAGCTTATAAGGATATTATGATGACAAAAAGTCTCATACTCAGTCCAGTTGTCTCCAGATCAAAGAAAACCACCGAGTAAGACATCTGCACAAACACACAACCAAAAACAGTGTCAGAACATATTTGCACAAACGCACAAATGATTACAAAAAACACTGTAAGGAGGCATTTGTGCACACAAATTTAAAAACAAATGAAAAAAACACAAATATAAAAATTACACTTTCAACAAAGATTTGCACGGACAAATAGACCAAAGTGAAAATAACAACAAAAAAACCAAAAACACTGTAACATGACATCTGCACAAACACCAAAAAATTCCACAAATCTATGTTAAAAAAACAGAATAGGGCGAAATTTGCACTAACACCAGGGCCACTTCTTGCTATAGGCGAACCACGCCTCTCAAAGCTGCATGTTCAGCCTCATTTCAGGAGAATAAAAATGTCCTGTCCTTGCATGTAGCCATCTGTGTTATTACTTCCCTCATATGATTTTTCCTACTGTGATTTACATTGTCCTTGTTTGTTTGTCCTGATATAGCATTTTCATTTCCAATCAGATTCTGATATTGACCTATACCGATACCAATCTGCTATCAGCACAGATCTCAGACACTTTTATTACTTGTTTAGTAGCATGGAATGTTAGAAAAGGTTTGATCAATTGATAATACTCAAACAAAGAATAATAGCAACAGCAGGTAAGAGAAAAACTCACCCATTAACTTCTTGATGCACCTGATGTATAGTTTTATGGGCAATAGACAGCTCGATGTGTTATGTTGTGTGTTGTCGCTCTGCTGCCGCCTGTCTGCCTTATCCTTGCAGTACAATGCTGCCCTGCAAAAGGCGGAGCTATCTGCACACACCTGCATTCAATTCTCCTTCTGGCCTTCTTAAGCGCGGCAGACAGACAGACTTACTGCGAGATTGCACCTTCCTGCTTCTCATGATGTATTTTTGGTAGTGTACTGATATTTCCTCGGTTGTACTTTTCCTCGTTTGAGGACACTTTGGGTTGTAATAAATATTTTTCTTCTCACCATCTTTCTGCATCTTGGGTTCCTACAAACGGCTCACGCCATTTCTCGACACGACGTGCTCACTGAAGTGTTTAAAGCCGACATTACTCACCACCCACTGGGCTGGCTCTTTTCTCTTACAGCCAATGACTTTCTGCCATCCTGTGGAATTTTCTCACGCTTTGCCAACGTTTCAAAAAGCGGCGGATGTTTCAGGAAGCTGTGATGTTGTGAAAATCCTTCCTCAAATGAAACTGGTTGTATTAAATGTCGCCTGTCCTGTGCCACTACAGGAAACTTATGCATGACAAGTCTTGCACTCAGCTGCAATGTCTTTTTCGGACTTAACGAAAAACACAGCCACACGGCTGACATCGCTCCTTCTCCAAGCTAAACACGCTAGCTCATGCTAGCACATGCTGTTGTGATCATGTGCGTTCTGCATGATGGATAGAATTGCTGCTGCGGAGTCTTGAATGGACCGCTTGTATCGGAGAGCCAATATCGGAGATTTTAGATGCAGGCCGTTATGGATTTTTTTGGACGATATCGGACGGGTATCGAATATCAGTATGGAATCGGGACATCCCTTGTGTCCACATTTTTCCCCTGCATAGTGGAGCCACAGAGCGCACTGCTGTGTCTGACTTGGACGGTGCATCCAGGTGCGCTACAAAGACACAACTCCACAAACGCCTGTGGGATCAGGTAACACATTAGACATCTTAATATTTACTTTCAATAAAAATAAAGTCTGTTTTGTGGGTTAGCTCTGTCTCTTAATAAATGATTTTTTGTAGGATAATTTATTTATTTTTCTTTGTGTGCTGCACTGTTTATTTCGCTTGAGTGATATTTTTGAATGATTTTATTAGCCATTGTTAGAAAGCTGATCATTTTTGCATGTATATGTCTTTTCTGGTGGTGTCAGTGAATGCACCATCGTTGTGTGTTGTGATGCAGAAGTGAATTTTGTATGGGAGTGCAAGTGTTTCGGTGCATAATCTGACTAAATCAATGTTAGTGTGCCATTGTCCATGTAGCTCATAAATAAGTCTCATAGTCAATTGATTTCCGTAATCTACTTGATATGAATTTGTTTTCATTATCATGTACAAGTGTACCATTATCTAAAGCTTTGTCCGTTTTAAACCAGTACATTTCAGAAGACATATAACCTCTCTTAGACCCTATCGTTTTAGCCACCATGGATGTGCAACTATTTGAATGTATTTCTAATAGGGCCCCTATGCGAATGAGTTTGACACCCCCGATCTAAGGGCTAGGAATCTCTTCATCGTAGATTGACAAACTGGTGCCCACCAAAAGCTAGAAACGGCCCTGACTATCACACATCTGCTTACAAAAAACTCACGAAAAAAAGCCAGACAAAAACAGTCGAAGAAAACATAATATAAAGACATGAAAATGAGAAGAATATATGTTTCTAAGTAAAAGTGAAAAGTGTAAAGGTTTGCACTCACCGTGAAGTATTTGCGCTGACACGCTGAAGTCCGAACCTTTAGAAGCAGAAACCAAGACTGGTCACAAGTCAACTTTCGTTTCTGTGGAAGAGTAACTGTCAGTCAATAAGAGTCGCTTTGTCGCGGTTGCCGATGGGAAATGAAGTATTTTTCCGCTGTGGCGCAGCTGCAGTTAGCCACCGATACTATCGTACGACTGCGCCAATAAAGTCAGTGGATCGCACACTTCCCAGTAATCCTGGGCTTCAAAGTCAAAGATATCCTTCAGGGTCAGCCGCCGTTTCTCTTAACCATCATGGAACGGCTTCAGTCTTAAATGAAAATGCTATGGTCATGGTGTTTAAGCTAACTAACTTCATGAATGGAAATGGATGCTTCTTTCTGTATTGAACACAGCATAATTGTGTCTACCTAAACAATGCGAGGGCTCGAGTTTATTTATAAAGCACATTTAAAACAAACGGTTCATGCTGCCCCAAAGTGCTGTACAGATCAAGAAAATAAAATGCCACAAATTAAATAAAAGCCAAAATAGAATTCAATAAGAACAAGTATAAGAACAAATAAAACATTTAATACAATAAAAAATACATAAATAAGAACGTCTTAAAAGCCAGTACATAAAGGTGCTCTTTATTGCTGATTTAAAACACTCCACAGGAGCAGTTTTAATTTAAAGGGAGAGTTCCATAATATAGAACTCTGTGACTGCAAAGGCTCTGTCTCTCGTGTTTAGTCTAGTCCTGGGACTATGTAAGAGAGACTGGTTGCAAGACCTCAGTGCTTACTAGGAGAAAATCAGTTAAATAAGAGGGGGCGAGCCCATTTAGGCATTTGGAAACAAGCAATAAAATCTTAAAATGAACCCTAAAAACAACTGGTAGCCAGTGGAGTGAAGCAATCACAGGGGTAATGTGTTTATAACATTATTTTCCCGTGAGCAGGCGAGCATTCTGTGAATGGAGGACTGATCAAGGCCAAAGGAAAGGGAGTTACAATAGTCCAGACATGAGGAAATGAGCATATACTGTATAAGACCCTTTCAAATTGGTTTTTAGAAAGAATCCTGGGCTGAAAGGGGCTAGCCACACAGAAACGTTTTCAGGTCAAAACAGTATTTTATCATTTCAGCTGCTCATCCGCATGGAAACGGCGCTCTAGATGCCCTGAAACGGTATTTTTTTAAAAAACGGCTTCCAGAGTGGGAAAATCTGAAAACGGCGGCTTGTCGTTTTCGTGCAGACAGCCAAACTGCTGTTTTTCAGAAACGATGACATCACCGACCCGTCGCGGTCATGGGACCAAAAGAGAGCTTTGATGACAAGCCGACATAACAATCCAAATATTTTGACAGACATGACCCACCCCAGTTGACATTCTCCTGATATTTTGTGGTCTTATCTCCAAAATGACTCGTAGAAGTAATTCAATTTTATCGTCAGTGTAGTTGAGCCTTGATGGACTTATGCAAATGCGTTCTTTCTTCTTTTACAGTTTGGTGTGCGTAGGAGATGAAATTCTCTGCACCCTAATAAGGCCACAAGGACCACTTTAGTAATATTATATATATTTAGTAGTATTTAATTAAACAAATTTCACCTCCCCTTACGTGTTTGGTAAACTCCAATTATGAGAATTAAAGAGGACTCGCACTCCAATTGAAGATTTACAAAATGTATTGAAAATAATTCAGACAGAATAATTTTACATTCTTCAGCTATTCCGGCTACCTGTCTCTCCTCATGTCCTCCTGCTTCCTGACCAGAAGGAGAGCGAGTGGGCCTTGATCGCTAGTCCCCTCTGCCTTTTTATAATTGTTTTCCTGATACCATCAACGCCAAAAAATATCTTATCCCTTGCATTCTTTGGTGATATACTGTATTTTAAACAATACCCCTTTAGCTAAAAATAAATCAAATCTTTCCAAAAATAAAATAAATCAAGGTACAAAAAACACAAATGTATTCTTATATAAAATATGTAATCCATTAATTATCTACTCAGAGATGGGTGGAGTAGCCAACAAAACAACTGTATTCGTTTTTTAGTATTGGTACTTTAGAACAGGGGTCACCAACCCGTCAATCGCCAGCTACTGGTCGATCTTTGGGACTTTGCCGGTCGATCGCGAGAATGTTGGGGAAAAAAAGTATTATTACATTAGTGCCCTCCCCTCCCTGAGAGGGACCAACAGGCACGCATTTTGAACACTGAACACACCCGTGCGCCTCGCCGCCCCCCAGGCAACAAGCCGCAAGCTCCAGCCAAAAGCTCAGTCCCCAAAACCTGGCCGGAGACACCGGCTCCCCTTGCCGCACCGCACCAAGTGAGACACAGAGATGTGCTTGAGTACACAACAGTAGTTGTTGCACGTTAATATGACTCCAAATCTGCCTTTGCTACGTCAAAATTAAGGCACAAGTGTAACTCCACAAATGTAAACCTCCCAAAAAAATCTTCGAGCTGCAGCTCATTCGGGCTGACTATTGTAACGCATTGACCAGTCTCTCTCTCCACACCACCGCTCGCCCACGACACTGAGCCAACAAGCCTAGTTGTAATTTGCTCATAGAGCCCACACCACTGATTTCTTCTAAGCTTAAGAAGCCATAAACCTACCACTTCCACACGAGATGGGAAGATTTCCTTTTTTCAATCTATCATGTCGGACATGCCATGGCTGACTTCGTGCAGTGTTAAGGTAATGTATTGTAAGGTAATGTCTCAATGCTTTGTGTCATTACTGCCGCCTAGTGACCAGAATACTACATATTACTTGTATAGGGTCAGGCAAAATGATCTGACACATTTGTAGGTTAAATAAAAGGCAAATAAAGTAAAGAAACAAACAAGTGTTTTTATTTTTGAAAAGTACATATAATGCCATTTTTTTCATATAATGCCATTTTGCTTTGTTTCTTTATAATGCCATTGTTTTTCGTTTCTTTTTCAGTTGCTGCCATGAATTGGACTGGTGAGCATCACGCTTTCATTGTGGAAACGTTTATCAAAACAAACAAATCTGTAACTGCAACACAACGAGCGTTCCGTTTGCACTTCAATCTTGGTAGACATGATCCTGTACCAGCTCGAAACACCATCTTGGTTTGGGTTACCAAATTCAGACCTACTGGATCTGCATTGAGTGTGTGGACAATAATGGATCCCATTTGACTGCTTTAATTTTGAAAACATAATGAAACAGAATGGCATTATATGTACTTTTCGAAAATAAAAACACTTTACTTTATTTGCCTTTTATTTAACCTACAAATGTGTCAGATCATTTTGACTGACCCTGTATTTCAATGTTTTGACTAATAATAGACCATAGTCTACCACCAAACAGCCATCATTTATTAAGTAATTAATTTCTGGAAAACTGCGAGAGAGGGAGCGATAATGGAACTGCGATATTACGAGGGACGACTGCATAGTGAATTGGAATGACAGGTTACTGGTGTATGTTAGTGGTTTTGAAAGCCCTTCAATTACTTTTTTCACAGTTTGTATCCCAATTTTGGCTCAACAGACCAACTTTAAGTGCATTAATAATGTTCTCAGTCCTCATATACTCCTATCCGTCCTGCTGGTTTTATTCTGAAGTCAGACGGTAAAAACTGGGATGTGATCACTGATATTTATCAAAAAGCCACTTACAAAAAGATGAGCTGAGCTGAGCTAGCTACCACAGTTGGACTCCAGAGCCTGTTAACAAAGAAGCCAGTTGAACCGAAATGCCGGCCCATGCCTAAAGAAGAATTGACAGCTAAAAGATAAAAGCGTAAAAGCGTGTACTCACCGTGAAGTCTTTGCACTGACACTCTCAAGTCCAAACTTTTAGAAGGTAACACCCAACCGGCCCTCAAGTCAACTTTCACTTTCGTTTTTTCGGAAAAGAAAGAGTTAGTAGTCGGGATTCTCCAATCAGGATTTTATGCTGCCGATTTTGGCCGAGATTGGCCGATACCGATCACATGGATTAACTGTACACTTTCAATGTATTTATTGTATCAATAGATAATGATTACAAAATAAACGTTTGGACGGATTGTCACTTTTTTGCCTTTATTTGTGCAACGATTTTTGTACTATTTGACACAAACCTGAATTTAATTTGATGCATGTTTTGGAGTATTACAAATACATGGGAAATAAACTGTTAAGAATTATCTTTAGTTTAGTTTACTTTATTATTTATTTAACAGGGACAATGTGCAACCTCATTAATCTTTCCAAAAAAGAAGAGATGTTTTACACCAGATTTATCGAAAGCTACTTTCCATCTGCAGTCCCTGGGAAATAGGTTAAAACAATAAAATACAATCAATATAAATAAAATACACTGCAACATCCATACAGTATAGCCAACCCTACCGATCTACAGCCATAAACACAACACCTTAGTCAACAATTTCAAATGATTACATTACCGTGCTTTGGAAATGACCATAGACATAATTAATGTTGACACTGCTGGTTTCCCAGTAATACTTCTCTGATGTTTCCTGAAAAATGATGTAGGTCAGAACATAGTTCCAGACTGTCTGCAAGGTTAATCCATTCTTCGATGGCTCTAAATGAAAAGGCTGTCTGTGCTAAGGCAGAGTTTCTTTGAGGTAGTCTGCAGTCATTTTGAGCTGTACAATAGACGTTCAAGTTCTCAGAGCACAACTGTACAAATCTCTTCAGTGGTGGTAGGGCGGCGTTATTAAAATTCTTAATGATTGGTCGCACATCTGAGTACGCAATTAAATGATCTAAACTTAATATGTACTGAAGATCTGATATTGATGACACCTTAAAGGCTTTTTATCTAATATGTTTAAAGCCTGATTATAGAGTGACTAATGTTTTATCTGCTTGAGACCAAGAAGACATACAATAATTAATATGAGAGACAATCATTGAATTGAAATACATTTGTGCAGCGTCATAAGTAAGCATATTTCTAATGTGGCTGAAGACTGACAGATTATATTTAACAGTATTAAACCGTTTATTGACATGCTTTTTAAATCCAAATGTTGGCTCCAAAATAGCACCAAGATATTTGCGCTCCTTCATGTGTTCATGATGTCAACTTTGTGGTCTTTTACAAAAGGTTTTCCAGTTTTGGAAAACATTGCAAAAAACATTGCAACAGTTTTACTTATATTCAGTGTTAAAAAGGATGACGTAAGACATTCTCCAATATTGTCCATAACTTTAGTATGTAAGTTTGTTAGCTTCACTAACAGCATTCTTTCCATGGACATACATTGGTGTGAAAAAGTGTTTGCCCCCTTCCTGATTTCTTATTTTTTACATGCTGGTCACACTTAAAAGTTTCAGGTCATCAAAAAAAAATTCCAGGACTCCAGCGAACCAAAGTGAGAGCCATTATCCACAAATGGCGAAAACATGAAACGGTGGTGAACCTTCCCAGGAGTGGCTGGCCAACCAAAATTACCCCAAGAGCGCAGCGACGACTCATCCAAGAGGTCACAAAAGACACCACAACATCCAAAGACAGCAGGTCTCACTTGCCTCAGTTAAGGTCAGTGTTCATGACTCCACCATAGGAAATACACTGGGCAAAATGGCCTGCATGGCAGAGTTCCAAGACGAAAACCACTGCTGAACAAAAAGAACATTAAGGGCGGTCTCAATTTTACCAGAAAAAATCTTGATGATGCCCAACACTTCTGGGAAAATACTCTGTGGTATGATGAGACAAAAGTTGCACTTTTTGGAAGGTGTGTGTCCCATTGCATCTGGCGTACAAGTAAAGCAAACAAAGAACATCACAACAGTAAAATATGGTGGTGGTAGTGTGATGGTCTGGGGCTGCTTTGCTGCTTCAGGACCTGGAAGACTCACTGTGATAAATGGAACCATGAATTTTGCTGTCTACCAAAAAAATCCTGAAGGAGAAGGTCGGGTCATCTGTTCATGACCTCAAGCTGAAACCAACTTGGGTTCTGCAGCAGGACAATGATCCAAAACACACCAGCAAGTCCACCTCTGAATAGCTGAAGAAAAACAAATGAAGACTTTGGAGTGTCCTAGTCAAAGTCCTGACCTGAATCATATTGAGATGCTGTGGTATGACCTTAAAAAGGCAGTTTATGCTGGAACATTTTACAATGTGGCTGAATTACAACAATTCTGCAAAGATGAGTTGGGACAAAATTCCTCCACAGCGCTGTAAGAGACTCATTGCAAGTTATCACAAATGCTTGATTGCAGTTGTTGCTGCTAAGGGTGGCCCAACAAGTTATTACGTTTAGGGGGCAATCACTTTTTCACACACGGCCATGTAGGTTTGGATTTTTTTCCTCCCTAAGTAATACAAAGTCTCATTTAAAAAATGCATTTTGTGTTCAGTTGTGTTGTCATTGAGCCCTGTGGGACACCCATACTACAAGCTTTAGTTGTTGACAGCTTGTTGTTAATCTTTTCACATTGCACACGGTCACTAAGATATGATTTTATCCACTCAAGTGTACTGTGTACTCTCCTCAACTGATTTATTTGTGACATAAGTAATAGAAGTTACAAGAATGACTTGATGTTGTTTTGTCAGTGCATTATGAAGCCACCAAATATCTTTACTTTTGGAAGTAAAATTAACAGAATAAAATAATACAAATTAAATATCTTTATGAAATAGAAATCTGTCCTGCTCAACTTAAAACAGAATAATTTCAGTGCCCAGGTTGCAGGCATCTCCAACTTTCATCACTAATAGAGTCCTCAACTATTTGTTTTCTTACTGGCCGACAACATTTAAATTTTACACTGCTTTATTTACCAAGCACATCTCCACTGAAAGAATGTGGCCATTGTCGTAATGCTTTTTGTGATCATTTGTTATTATATAAAGGCATAAAGTATGAATTAAACAAAGTTTAAACCAATCATAAAGTTGAAGCAATATTCTTTGGCACTTGGGTGAGCTACTCAAAATCAGCCAGTAATATAGGAGACCCGGAGATAGTATCACCATCATAAGGCCGGACACACTATGTGTTTATGTTCATTAAACAACTACACACAAACAGTGTTAGATGACAAGACATAATTAGTATAATGACAACAAGATAGTAAAATTGTTCAGTGAGACCCCATGAACTTGTGTCTTCCCAATGGGACAAAAACAAGCTGTGAACTAACCGCATTGCTTGTTTGTTTTAAAAACAAAATGTCACTGTGGTAAAAAAAAGTCACATTTGGAGTCTGAAGACCAGAAGCTAGGCAGATAACTCTAGCTAGCTAGCTAGCTGCCGCCATTGTAAAGTACAGCCAGTGACAGACAGGCGAAGCGTGTAAACAAAGATGCAAGAATAGTCGAACGGCAATAGGTTTGGTAAGGGAGTGATCAAACACGCTGCCATCGATTGGTGTAGCCTGTGTCAAGCTCAATAGGAGACGTGTCATTTTATTGGACACCCTACATGACACAGCAGACATGTAGGATTTGCTGCATGACGATTGATTTTTGTGATCGGTTTTGAAAGGCAATTATCGGCCAGTCCCGTTTTTTTACGTAAATTTGCCGATTGATCAGTGGCCAATTAATCGGCAGGGTGATAATGACCGCCTTGACCAAAGTTGACAAGGGCGGAAGAGAAGGTCCTCCACCGTACCAGTTAAGCATGTATGAGAGCTGTCTCATTGATGAGGAAACAGGTTATAGTTCCTGTAGCCGAATCTATGAGTCTGTTTAGACTAAGTGGTTGTACTCTTTTGAGGCCAAAAGGGGGACTGAAGGGTTTCAATTATTAAAAACATGTATTCATTACATACATTCATATATAGAAGAGTTATAGGACTAGGTTGAGGTCAGTTTTGGGGTGAAGGATGTGGTGTGACTTGGCGAATAGCAATCACAACACAGGAAGTATAGCAGAAGAGTATAAAAGGGATGGATGGTATCCCTTGGTGTGTCATTTTACAGAGATCACTGATACCTGTATCGCTGTTTTCTGTGTGACATCCTGAGCTCAGAAAATAAAGTTTTGTGTGCACCAGATCGCCTCTTCACTGCCTCGACCCACTCCACGACCAGACCGAACGAGGGAGGGTGTCGGTCACTTCAGCATCCCTAGTCAGTAGTGATGAAATATCGATACCTCCGATACCAGAGCTTTATGCTTTAAGATCGATTCTCGAATCAAAATATTGATACTTTTGTAATTTGAGGTCATGTATATTCTTAACAGGACTAGAAACTAAATTATTAAAATCTTGAACTACTTTTTCTCCCACCTGAATAAATGCGGCACACTGCTCAGTCAGTCACTGCCAGTCTGTTGAAACCAGGGCCGATCATAAACACGAGTTTGTGTGAATTACTTTTCATTCTTACAGTAGATCTTAATAATTAATTCCGAACATATTACTGTTAAAGAGTGTGTCTGTATGCCAGAAACATTGAACTGCTTGTGGGAGTGCGCCCTTATTACTTGCCAAGGGAGTTTACTTCTGTGACCTTCATCGAAGTTTACGTCCCTCCCTCGGCGGACGAGGCTGCACGTGTGATACGATCCACACCACTGTTGCTAGGCAACAGGCCAAACACCTTTGGGTGTTTCCTTTCTGGGGTTTTTAATCATGCAACTTTGGACGCCGTTTTACCAACTTACCACCAACCCGGGCCAATAAAACTCTAGACCTACTGTATGCTAATTCAAAGGATGCATACCCCCCCCCCACACACACACACACACACAACCTGGTGCTACTAACACCTCAGTATGTTCCTGCTGTGAGGAGGCAGCCTGTCCCCACTAGGACTGTTAATAGGTGGAGTCAGGAGGCCAGGCAGGCTCTACAGGACTGCTTTGAAACCACCAACTGGGACATGCTCTGTCATTTATTCGCTTGTCATTGACAGCATCACAGACTGCATCATCGCAGAGTACTTCAACTGCTGTGAAGACACTCCCTGTCCGTTACTGTGGTCAGTAGTGTAGGGACACCGCAGCGGACTGTCTTGTCTCCATTCCTGTTCACTCTTTCCAGTACACACTATTTGTAATATAATAGTATTAAATTGTACTTTTATTTTATTATATTCATATTGCATTGCATTTAAAGTAAGAGTGTTTGTCTTTTTCTTCTGCGATTGAGATACTGTAACCAAGCAATTTCCCTTGTGGATCATAAATCCAGAATCCGTTGCTCATTTGTCATTGCATCACTGCAGAAACTAAATGATGTAATGTAATAACCTTCCTTCCCAGATCCTAAAACCAGCCAGGTTGTGGAACGCTGTCTCACCAACCATGCTTCCAGTGACTCCTAATATTTACTGTTTCAAGTCAGCAGTTAATGCACATTTTTTTAACGATATCATTAGTGAATGATATCCTGTTCGGCTTTTTGTGACGTGGATATTTATATATTCAATTTAAGGACCACTTTTCATCTATTTGATTGCACCCCCAGTCTTATAATCTGCTAATTTCAGAAAAATGTTCAATAGCAGAGACTATATTTCACTCTTTATTTGATAATAAAACGTCAGTTGAACAATGTATGTTTTTCTGAATAAGAGATGAGTTCAGAAAATGAAATTAAAACATCTGTGGACAACGAGCATAGCTAGATTGACAATAGTTTAAAAAAATGTAAATAATTCAAATATTAAGGCGTGTCTTGCTCCACAGCTTTGTCTTTCACTGGCTGTTCCATGTGCTGCCACAGGAGGCGCTGTCCTGGCAGTAGATGGATCCCTTTGGGAGTGCTGTCCACCTCCGGGGTGGTCTCCTTTGCAACACTCAGACTGAACAAGTGGCGGCTGACCACCTCGGGCGAGGGATGGAGCACGTGGTAGAGTGTCTGTAAGGCTCGAACGTCCTCCAAAGCATCATGGGCCTTGTAGTGCATGCCCAGCAGCTCCCTGACCAGGTGCTCCTGTTTGAAGCTCTGCAGGCCACACTCCTTCAGCACCTCCCGGGCCAGCGGCAGGGTGTCCACACACCCCGAGATGGACGATTCGAACAGGGCTCTGAGGTCCGTCTCGTCGAGCGCTCGGGCCAGCGGGCGGCAGTCGAAACGGCGGATGTTGTGTCCCACCAGAAGAGGGCGTCCGAGCTCTTGGAGGAACGTGATGAAGGACACCAGCACCTCCCGCAAGGTCTTAGTGGGGACCGGCCGTCGGTGGAGGTAGAGCTTCTGTCGGCGTACCCTGAAGCCTGTCACCCTTGCGGCGCCCGGCTCCATTGGACAGCGAGGAACCGTGTACAGGTTCAGACAGCGAACGCCGCTCACCGCAGCCAACTGGACCATCTCACACTTCTTGCCTGATGACAAACACACACAACTTCACAGGACCGTTGTCATGTATTCATGTATGACAGGAGATCCTCGCTATATGCGGGGGTTACAATCTGAGACCCCCAGCAAATGGCAAAATATCTTAAAGAATGGCCACACGCATAAAAAGCACTTAGCATTATAAACATGTACTGTGTGCTGTATTGTTTTGCTGTACATGCTATGGACTGATGTTTACTGTACATGCTCAACTGTATTTTTCTTAAGGTTTAAAGATAAATTTGAATTATTCCTGAATCGAAAAACACCTCTGGACTAAAATACACCTTCTTGACACATGCCCTTCACAAAGTTTAGCGTAGAGGTTAAGCACCTACAACACCCACACACACTGTTGATGCAATGACACTCCGAATTCACCAAAATAATTCGCAGTGTGTGTTTGAGTGGAATCTAAATATTGATATTATCAATACCAGGGTAGTAGCAGTATCACATAGATACTCCGTGATGAAAATGATATTTTTCAGTTGACTTCTGTTTCTTTTTTGTTGTTGTGTTGCTCAGATATATTTTTACAAAGTCAGGGAATACATTTTTGGACACTGGAGGGCTTTGGGGACAGTCAATAGTTTCTGCTTATGTTGACTGATTTTGCACTACTGTTTTTTTGCTCGAACAATTGTAACAAAATTGATTTTTTTGTTATTACGTTCTTTATATCGTTGTATTGTTTATTTACATATTAAATTTGATAAAAAAAATACTTCCCTAAAATCTGTCCTTTTTTATACTAACTATCATCATAATCAACAAAATAAAAGCAAAAATCACAAAATCATTCAATGACATTGAAACACTGGCAAACTGCACTATCACACACCTCTGCTTTCCTTTCTGCCAAATAGGGGCGCTGTTCTGCCGGGGGCAGCTTTTTTCCAACAGTACTGTAGTTTAAAGGTAAACCGCATTATAAGCTATACAACACACGGTGTGTGGTAAAATTTTACTGGAGCAGATGGCCCCGTGCAACATCACATAGGATATGTACGATAATGTCGTAAAAAATGTAAATTTTAAGCTTCTGGTACTATAATGTCAATTCCCATCTAGCACCACTGGATGGACCAGTCAACCTTGTTCCTATGAACAAGGGTAGGATAACAAGGATACGATACAAATGTTTATTGAAAGAAACTTGACACGTATTACGTGTTTTATGGCTCACAATAAGATTTTTTCCAATAACATTTCCAAAAAAAGCAAATATAAAACTTACCGAGTCCATTTGTCTCCAAGTCGAAGAAAACCAGCGACTGCTGAGACAGGTCTGCTTCCGACGTCTGCATTGCGCTTTCAACTCGTCCCCAAAGCTTAAACCCAAACGTTTAAAAGTTGCAACTGGAGTAAACGAGAAAGTAAAAGCCAATCCCATAAACGCACCTTGTACTTGGCAGCTGTTTGGAGCATAACAGCGACAAAACTGCACTTCTTCTTGTTGTATGGTGCGTAAAACAAATTGTCCGCCACCATTTAAAATACCGAATTACCATACGTTCTTCTTCGTGGGTGTTATTTGCAGTTGACTACAAGTTGTTCGCCCTCAAGCGGTAGCCGAGTGAAGTTCACTCTGCAGCTCATAAACGGCGTCAGAATAATGTTCTTGGCATATTTTTTCCGTGTTTGCTTGCTAAAATACAAAAGACAGACGTTCATAGCATAATAATTATGACACTTTAATGAAAATATATCTTTTAAATGATAATTTTAAATGAATCACCACAATTGGACTGCAGGGGAAAGAAAATTTGCTGTGATACTGACTGCACAATGACATTTATTTGTGTGCATTTGTGTTTAAAAAAAAAAGTAAGTTCTCTTAGCAAAGTTGAGGTGTAATGATGAATAGTGCAGACATTGTGTAACATGCAGCACAAGTGCTATTTATTCACTTTTACCCAAGTCTGCACCAAAATTTAGTGGTTTCTCTACCACAGCAGCACTCTTAAAACATTGGCTCCTTGGTGGAGGTAACAATACATGTGCGTAGAAAAGGACTTCATGTTAATAGTGGTAATTAGTAAAAACCATGATGAATATGAAAATGACTTTCCATACTGCAATAAATCTGATAACAGAAGTAAATTTTAAAAAAATAGTTTCACAGGTGGGCTATATGGCTTCCTGTCTTTTCTCTATATCAAGGACTTCCACACAGCATTCCTGCCCGGCTGCCATTTATAAAAGAGCTCCTGCAGCATTTTGGCATCTTCCAGAGCATTGTGGGCATTGTAGGTCTTGTCCAGGAAGCGCTGCACCAGGTACTTTTGAGAGTAGCTGTAAAATCGTGGGAAGAGCCTCTTACTTAGCAGGAAGGTGTCCAGAAAATTGGAGACCACACTCTGGAACTCCTCCAGGAGGGAGAACTCCTGCAGCACCCTGTTGAGCACGGGGGCATCAAAGCGATCAGCGTTGTGGGCCGCCAAGTACACGGTCCCAGAGAAGGACCGCAGAAAAGTGATGAGAGAGGTGAGAGCGTTGCGGAGTGGGACGGTGGGCATTATGTCACCGTGTAGGAACAGAGTGCCATCCACCACAGAGAACCCCGTGATGCTGCTGGCCTCGTTGGTGATGTTGCAGCGGGGAACAGTGTAGACATTGAAGACCCTCTCGCCGCAAACGGCTGATATCTGGATGATGTCACACGCTTGGGTGTCTGCCGGGAGTCCAAAAATACGCCAGTTAGCTTCGTTCAAAACTTGAAAACACAATTAAAAAAACACTAAATTGATAGAGAAGATTGTTTTTAGCTTTCCTCTTTAACTTTGAATTCAGTTTACATGAATTCATAGCAGTGAACACCCATTCAGCAACAGGAAGTGGAAAAAAAGATGTCACTGTATTATTTTACTTTGTTGACGATCACACAAGCTGCCAGCAAAGACAAAGCTCACTGACTGAACTTCTATGAAGTCCAAACCAAAACATTGGCGAGCACATCAAGGTTGTTTCACAGCAAGAGTCTAAACAACAACAGGGTTGAACACCACGTGCACTCACTGTGGCACCACCACAAAAGGTCAACAGTGAAAAGAAGAATGCGTGATGTAAGATACACGAACAACACCTAATATTGAAAGTCAAAAGAAAAATCAGTTTCCAGTACGTATGTATATCATATATATCATATATTTATGTATATCAGTCATGTGCGGTCAGAGGAGGCAGAATAATAACAATAAATATTAATATTAATATATAGAGAGGAAAAACCTGCTGTTTTCTTGGCAGCAGGACCAGCTGGAGAGCAGCAAGTCAAATGACTGAATGAATGGATGAATTTGACTTCCAAGATGGAGGATAATATAACCAAGCTGACCAGAAGCTGAGCACACTTTTACAACAAGTACCATAATTTTCCATGGAGAAAGAATATGGTTCAAGTACTTCATATACAAAGAAAATTTAAGACCACAAATGTTTT
Organism: Dunckerocampus dactyliophorus; assembly: GCF_027744805.1. NCBI lineage: Eukaryota > Metazoa > Chordata > Actinopteri > Syngnathiformes > Syngnathidae > Dunckerocampus > Dunckerocampus dactyliophorus. The sequence continues at coordinate 25,040,889 of NC_072823.1, read as the reverse complement.
CCAGTTAATAAAAAAATAAAACATGGGATTAAGAAGTAATGCAAAACATTTTTTTTAACAAAAGGGTAGTATTCTCTTTTTTTTCTTGTTATCTATGTTTTAAACAACTGCAAAGGAGTCAATGACTCACCAGCAATGAACCTCACAGCACGTCACTGATATAGAGGTATATAGACAGTGTATGTAAACTATATAATGCAATGGAATGGAATGGAATATAATATAAATTGTTCAAATCTTCGATGGGCATCTCTGTGTGGAATTTGCATGTTCTCCCCGTGCATGTGTGGGTTTTCTCCAGGTACTCCGGTTTCCTCCCACATTCCAAAAACATGCATGTTAGGTTAATTGGTGACTCTAAATTGTCCATAGGTATGAATGTGAGTGTGAATGGTTGTTTTTCTATATGTGCCCTGCGATTGGCTAGTGACCAGCCCAGGGTGTACCCCGTCTGTCGCCCGAAGTCAGCTGGGATAGGCTACAGCATACCCTCGCGACCCTAGTGAGGATAAGCGGCATAGAAAATGGATGGATAATATAATATCATGAACCGAGCGCCTATAATATCATGTAATGTAATGTAATATAATATAATATAGAGCTGCACATACTGTAATTTCATCTGATTGTGGTGCCTTCTGAAAATGTAACAGGATTGGCTAATATTTGGGGTGTCATGTGACTGGCTCACACTTGGATGAAGGCCATTGTGGAGTTTTTGACTCCTGACAGGAAATGAAAGTGGAACAAACATGATTGTGCGTCCCTGCTAGAGTGGACTGATAAAAAAAACACACACACGAACAAAACAGTAAAACAATACAAAACCCAAATTGTCCAATTCTACATCAACCTTCGGCCACAACTTGAGTGCATGTGAGCCTTATTAGCCTCACTTTAAAAAAACAGGAAATGAAAAAAAAAACCTGCCATTTTGTTATTTCCCTTAATGTGACCGCGTGATGAAGACGTTAAAAGTTTCATGCAGATCGTAAAAGTAAAGCAGTAAATACACAAAGACTATTATTACAATAGTTTCCAATTATTCCATAACAATGTTGTACAACAATCATAAGTCATGAGTTAACTAAAATAAAAAATGTACACCATCATAAACATATATAATGTTTGAGAATGATGATGATTATTATTTATTGATATTTTTATATTTTCTAATGTGTATATTAAATACAATGATGATTTTAAGTGGACAAGTGGAAAAGCAGCAGCATATGAGGACTTTATGATGACACTATCAGTCTCTTACCCAAACCAGTTGTCTCCAGATCAAAGAAAACCACCGTGTAAGACATCTGCACAAACACACAACCAAAAACTGTCAGAACGAACTGTATTTGCACAAACACACAAATCATTTAGCAAATATTGTGTAACACACCCACACAAATAATACAAAATAAAAAACACAAATTATAATATATATATATATATATATATATATATATATATATATATAAACAAATACAAAAAACACAAATACAAAAATAAACATCCACTCAAAGACAAAGATAATAAAAAACAAAATAAAAATACACAAACGAAAAAAAAACAAATTTAAAACAAATCCTCTTCAACAAGACATATGCACAAACACAAAAAATGAAGTCGATTTAAATAAAATAAAAACTAAACTAGTAAATCTAAATTTAAAAAACGCACAAATAAAAAAACCCCACAAAAAATAAGAAAACACTGTGTAATTAAACATGTGCACAAACACACAAATAACAAAAAAAACACACATAATAATTTATAACAAAAATAACGCAGTGCAAGAAGACATTTGCACAAATACGTGAATAATAACAAATACAAGTATTAAAAACCCAAATAAAAAAAGAAAACCCTGAAAGACATCCACACAAACACACAATAATGAAAAACACACCATGTAAAGAGGACATAATGATATCAAGTGTTGCTATCACACATGAAAAAGAATATATACAATTTATAAAAGTAGACGCAAATGCGTAAAAGTGTGTACTCACCGTCAAGTCTTTGCGCTGACACTCTCAAGTCGATGTGAAGTCCGAACTTTTATAACCCAACACTCGACCTGCTCAGAAGTTAACTTTCACTTGTGTGGAAGAGAATGTGTCAGAATGTGTGGTTACACATCCGCACTCGCCTGTTGTTTTCCTCTTTCCACAGGATTCTTCTCCGTTATTCCGTGGTTAGTTTCGCTTTTGTCGCGCTGACCGATGGGAAATGAAGTCATTGGCTCTGTGGCGCAGCTGCATTTTATCCACCACACCACACAGCATTTGGTTGACGTTTACATAACCTTCATTTATCTAATAAACACATCAAATATATGTCATTACACTCATTTTCAACAAAATAAAACAAATAGAATTTTATTTTAGCGGAAGAAGGGGTTGTCCTTCTTGATTTAAGAGTTGCCGCCAGAGCCATCCAAATATCGATTAATCGATAGCAAGGGCGTACTCAGTATGGAATCGAAACCAGTGTGATTAGTCACAGAAGAAAGGAACTTGCAGTGTACCGTGCTAGCCACCATCAATAATACTCTAAATGCACACTTTTCAGCAAAAACAAAACCATAAAATGAAAGTCTTGATGTCGTAACACTGTGATCACGAGGTAACACTTTTGTCTCCTCCCATTGTTTCGTCCAGAGTGCACGCAAGAACGTGAATATTTTGGGGGGGAGGCGGAGAGAAAAGGAAAGGAAAAACAGTATATGAGATGGAACAAGGAAAGGAAGCAAAAAAAACAGGGGTGGAGGAGGTGAAATGAAAGGAAAATGGGAAAGCGCAGGAATAAAACTGAAGGCTTATTTTGACTCATGTGAAAGCGAGGAGCGCCTCACAGGGACGAGTGGTTCGAACAATGTGAAAAATGTGCTAATATAGTTTTCCACCAGCAGAGGGCGACAGATAAGCAATAATCTGTTGACTGGGAGGTAGGAGGAAAGCCGACATGGTACGAGTGGGGGCCAAATCAAGGCTAGGATTGAGCTAAGGGGAGTTCAGCACAAAAAATGAAAATAAATAATACGTAAATAAACACAAAGAAAACCAATAAATGAATATTCTTATCAGTATTTGCTGTACGTATGCTTACACTCAAAGCCCTCATTGCTCATAACAACACTTAACAGTGATTCAAATGCTCTGCTGCTATTAAAAAGACTTTCAGTTCATTTGGAGCTGCTGATGCATACTGAAGGGTTTCAATTAATAAAAACATGTATTCATTAGATATATTCATATATAGAACAGTTATATGACTAGGCTGAGGTCAGTTTTGGGATGTGGTGTGACTTGGCGAATAGCAACCAGAAGACAGGATGTACTTTAAGATATTAAAAGCAGCAAAAAGCCATGATGACCTGCATCTCAGTAAAAACATCCCTTCAGCTGTATGATAACGTAATAACGTGTATAACCAGACAACACAGGAAGTATAGCAGAAGAGTATAAAAGGGATGGATGGTATCCCTTGATCAGTGTTGGTATCCCAGAGATCAGTGTTACCTGTATCGCTGTTTTCTGTGTGACATCCTGAGCTCAGAAAATAAAGTTTTGCGTGCACCAGATCGCCTCTTCACTGCCTCTACTCACTCCACGACCAGACAGAACGAGGAAGGGTGTCGGTCACTTCAATACAAATACATATACTTTGTTGATAAATTACATTAAATATGGGCATATTTCAGACGGCATATTGCAGACATAGTCACAAATTGCCTATTTTTCCAATAAATCTGCAGTAGTAGTAGTAAAATTCATAGGTGGGCTGTATGTCTTTCTGCCTTTTTTCTATATCAAGCAATTCAACACTGCATTCCTGTCAGGCTGCCATTTGTGAAAGAGCTCCTGTAGCATCCTGGCGTCTTCCTGGGCGTTGTGGGCGTTGTAGCTCCTGCCCAGGAAGAAGCTCACCAAGTTCCCAAGGGAGTAGCTGTACATTTTTGGGAAGAGCATTTTACTCAGCAGCAAGGTGTCCACAAAACCGGAGACCACCCTCTGGAACTCCTCCAGGAGGGAAAACTCCCGCAGCACCCTGATAAGCACGGGGGTGTCGAAGCGATCTGTGTTGTGGGCCGCCAGGTAGACAGGCCCACAGAAAGAGCGCAGGAAGTGGATGAGAGAGGTGAGAGCGTTTCCGAGTGGTACGGTGAGCATAACGTGTCCCCGGAGGAACAGAGCGCCGTCCACCACGGAGAACCCCGTGATCTTGCTGGCCCCCTCGGTGATGTCACAGCGGGGGATGGTGTAGGCGTTGAAGACCCTCTGGCCCCAGACGGCTGATATCTGGATGATGTCACACACTTGGGTGTCTGCCGGGAGTCCAAAAACACGCTTGTTAGCTTCACTGTGATCTTACTGTATCATGTTATGTTGTTTTATCACGGTTTATTACTTGCTAAGATACATCACATGGTTACACTCGTACAATTCATCGTACCCGACAAAGAGAAGAAGCTTTAGTGTCATTGCAAGGGGTTACAATGAAATTTTGTAGCACTAGCATGTTCTAGTCATAAATTGAAAATGTATAATGTGATTTTAAAAAAGAACAATAAATAGTAATAATTGGTGCAGAAAATGTAAAATACTTCCAACAGACGGAGGGTGGGGCGCTTGGGGGCGGGGGAGTATTGAGGTTCGTCCAGCAGTCTCTTCACAGTCATGGGGAAGAAGCTGTGTTTCAGTCTGTTGGTGTGGGTCGATGTGTGCATTGGACAAAGTCATAATTAATCAGCATAAACATGCAAAAGCTGCGGGCTTTTAACAGCATTTTATTTTCCAATAAAATAACAGCCCTTATTTCCAAATTGATATGCATTTACATATAATTCGATAAACATTTTTTTAATCATTGTTTCTCCACGCCCTGTTCGGCGCACCCACAGATCTACAGCAAATATTGGAGTAATTGCTGGGTTTCATGTGACGTCACACCCGGCTATTGTCAGCCCCGCCTTAAAAAAATGGGGAACAAATAAGCGTATTCATAACTAGAAGTCATGTAAAATCAAAGAAAAATACTGCATGCACGTGCCATTCTCGCATGTGGAAATGGTTTCAATATGGATTTCGGAAAACGCTATTACTATAAGACAGTAAACACAGTTCAGTTTAAAGTAAGCAACAAGAAGTGCAATTTATCCTAAAACTGAAGTTTAAACATTGTTGGCCCCAAAATTGTGCGAAAAATCCATCTGAAAACTGCCTATGGATCTCACACTTTGCCAAACAGTGCAGCAAAATGATGATGATTTGGTGTAACAAAGCAAATAACCTTGTTAGAAGCATTATTTACATTATGTTTGATGCTGAGAAAACCCTTTCACTGCTTTTTGATCGTCTTGTTTTGAACTATTTTATGTCGTCATACATCACACTATGGACACTCACACAATTGGAGCAGATCATTTCAACGACATGCACCGTTTTTCGCTTTAATCTCCAAAATATCGTACAAACATACCGAGTGTGTATGTGGCTGCATCTTATGCTTGCCTCCGTCATCTCACCGGAAGTGATATGAACCGCCTCTAAGTCATGTGGTTGAAATCCAGCAATAAATAATTGTGCACAACAGTCATAACATGACACGTTATGACTGCTGATGCCAAATGATGTGATTTCATTTGTGAGGTGTATATGATGCCACCAAAGAGCCCTTCCAGAAGCTAGGGACAGAAACAGGGTGGTTAGAGGAGACAGTTGATATTTATTGTTCAAGTATTAATCAGTAATACAATGAAAATGAGAAGAAATGTAAATATTTACTTTGCGAGTAAATTTCGGTGTTCACTCCTTAAATTTTCTGCTTGCGCTCCTACAGTTTTAAGTTAGGGGCCACTGTGCTCCGAGAAAGAATAGTCTGGAG